>NC_092402.1:11598622-11849937 GCF_030028105.1 Mobula birostris
TACCTCCTCCCTGATGGCAGAGGGGGAGAAGCTGTTCCTGAATCGTTGAGTGTGTGCTTCAGGCTCCTGTACTTCCCCCCGATGGCAGAGGGGAAGAAGCTGTTCCTGAATCGTTGAGTGTGTGTCTTCAGGCTCCTGTACCTCCTCCCTGATGGCAGAGGGGAAGAAGCTGTTCCTGAATCGTTGAGTGTGTGTCTTCAGGCTCCTGTACCTCCCCCCGATGGCAGAGGGGAAGAAGCTGTTCCTGAATCGCTGAGTGTGTGTCTTCAGGCTCCTGTACCTCCCCCCGATGGCAGAGGGGAAGACGCTGTTCCTGAATCGTTGAGTGTGTGTCTTCAGGCTCCTGTACCTCCCCCCTGATGGCAGAGGGGAAGAAGCTGTTCCTGAATCGTTGAGTGTGTGTCTTCAGGCTCCTGTACCTCCTCCCTGATGGCAGAGTGGAAGAAGCTGTTCCTGAATCGCTGAGTGTGTGTCTTCAGGCTCCTGTACCTCCTCCCCGATGGCAGAGGGGAAGAAGCTGTTCCTGAATCGCTGAGTGTGTGTCTTCAGGCTCCTGTACCTCACCCCGATGGCAGAGGGGAAGAAGCTGTTCCTGAATCGCTGAGTGTGTGCCTTCAGGCTCCTGCACCTCCCCCCTCATGGCAGAGGGGAAGAAGCTGTTCCTGAATCACTGAATGTGTGTCTTCAGGCTCCTGTACCTCCCCACTGATGGCAGAGGGGAAGAAGCTGTTCCTGAATCGCTGAGTGTGTGTCTTCAGGCTCCTGTACCTCCCCCCGATGGCAGAGGGGAAGAAGCTGTTCCTGAATCGTTGAGTGTGTGTCTTCAGGCTCCTGTACCTCCTCCCTGATGGCAGAGGGGAAGAAGCTGTTCCTGAATCGTTGAGTGTGTGTGTTCAGGCTCCTGTACCTCCTCCCTGATGGCAGAGGGGAAGAAGCTGTTCCTGAATCGTTGAGTGTGTGTCTTCAGGCTCCTGTACCTCCCCCGATGGCAGAGGGGAAGAAGCTGTTCCTGAATCGATGAGTGTGTGTCTTCAGGCTCCTGTACCTCCTCCCTGATGGCAGAGGGGAAGAAGCTGTTCCTGAATCGCTGAGTGTGTGTCTTCAGGCTCCTGTACCTCCTCTCTGATGACAGAGGGGAAGAAGCTGTTCCTGAATCGCTGAGTGTGTGTCTTCAGGCTCCTGTACCTCCTCCCTGATGGCAGAGGGGAAGAAGCTGTTCCTGAATCGCTGAGTGTGTGTCTTCAGGCTCCTGTACCTCCTCCCTGATGGCAGAGGGGAAGAAGCTGTTCCTGAATCGCTGAGTGTGTGTCTTCAGGCTCCTGTACCTCCTCTCTGATGACAGAGGGGAAGAAGCTGTTCCTGAATCGTTGAGTGTGTGTCTTCAGGCTCCTGTACCTGCTCACTGATGGCAGAGGGGAAGAAGCTGTTTCTGAATCGCTAAGTGTGTGTCTTCAGGCTCCTGTACCTCCTCCCCGATGGCAGAGGGGAAGAAGCTTTTCCTGAATCGCTGAGTGTGTGTCTTCAGGCTCCTGTACCTCCCCCCGATGGCAGAGGGGAAGAAGCTGTTCCTGAATCGTTGAGTGTGTGTCTTCAGGCTCCTGTACCTCCCCCCTGATGGCAGAGGGGAAGAAGCTGTTCCTGAATCGCTGAGTGTGTGTCTTCAGGCTCCTGTACCTCCTCCCTGATGGCAGAGGGGAAGAAGCTGTTCCTGAATCGCTGAGTGTGTGTCTTCAGGCTCCTGTACCTCCTCCCTGATGGCAGAGGGGAAGAAGCTGTTCCTGAATCGCTGAGTGTGTGTCTTCAGGCTCCTGTACCTCCCCCCTGATGGCAGAGGGGAAGAAGCTGTTCCTGAATCGCTGAGTGTGTGCCTTCAGGCTCCTGTACCTCCTCCCTGATGGCAGAGGGGAAGAAGCTGTTCCTGAATCGCTGAGTGTGTGTCTTCAGGCTCCTGTACCTCCTCTCTGATGACAGAGGGGAAGAAGCTGTTCCTGAATCGTTGAGTGTGTGTCTTCAGGTTCCTGTACCTCCTCTCTGATGACAGAGGGGAAGAAGCTGTTCCTGAATCGTTGAGTGTGTGTCTTCAGGCTCCTGTACCTCCTCCCTGATGGCAGAGGGGGAGAAGCTGTTCCTGAATCGTTGAGTGTGTGCTTCAGGCTCCTGTACTTCCCCCCGATGGCAGAGGGGAAGAAGCTGTTCCTGAATCGTTGAGTGTGTGTCTTCAGGCTCCTGTACCTCCTCCCTGATGGCAGAGGGGAAGAAGCTGTTCCTGAATCGTTGAGTGTGTGTCTTCAGGCTCCTGTACCTCCCCCCGATGGCAGAGGGGAAGAAGCTGTTCCTGAATCGTTGAGTGTGTGTCTTCAGGCTCCTGTACCTCCCCCCTGATGGCAGAGGGGAAGAAGCTGTTCCTGAATCGCTGAGTGTGTGTCTTCAGGCTCCTGTACCTCCTCCCTGATGGCAGAGGGGAAGAAGCTGTTCCTGAATCGCTGAGTGTGTGTCTTCAGGCTCCTGTACCTCCTCCCTGATGGCAGAGGGGAAGAAGCTGTTCCTGAATCGCTGAGTGTGTGTCTTCAGGCTCCTGTACCTCCTCCCTGATGGCAGAGGGGAAGAAGCTGTTCCTGAATCGCTGAGTGTGTGTCTTCAGGCTCCTGTACCTCCCCCCTGATGGCAGAGGGGAAGAAGCTGTTCCTGAATCGCTGAGTGTGTGCCTTCAGGCTCCTGTACCTCCTCCCTGATGGCAGAGGGGAAGAAGCTGTTCCTGAATCGCTGAGTGTGTGTCTTCAGGCTCCTGTACCTCCTCTCTGATGACAGAGGGGAAGAAGCTGTTCCTGAATCGTTGAGTGTGTGTCTTCAGGTTCCTGTACCTCCTCTCTGATGACAGAGGGGAAGAAGCTGTTCCTGAATCGTTGAGTGTGTGTCTTCAGGCTCCTGTACCTCCTCCCTGATGGCAGAGGGGGAGAAGCTGTTCCTGAATCGTTGAGTGTGTGCTTCAGGCTCCTGTACTTCCCCCCGATGGCAGAGGGGAAGAAGCTGTTCCTGAATCGTTGAGTGTGTGTCTTCAGGCTCCTGTACCTCCTCCCTGATGGCAGAGGGGAAGAAGCTGTTCCTGAATCGTTGAGTGTGTGTCTTCAGGCTCCTGTACCTCCCCCCGATGGCAGAGGGGAAGAAGCTGTTCCTGAATCGCTGAGTGTGTGTCTTCAGGCTCCTGTACCTCACCCCGATGGCAGAGGGGAAGAAGCTGTTCCTGAATCGCTGAGTGTGTGCCTTCAGGCTCCTGTACCTCCCCCCTCATGTCAGAGGGGAAGAAGCTGTTCCTGAATCGCTGAGTGTGTGTCTTCAGGCTCCTGTACCTCCCCCCGATGGCAGAGGGGAAGGAGCTGTTCCTGAATCGTTGAGTGTGTGTCTTCAGGCTCCTGTACCTCCTCCCTGATGGCAGAGGGGAAGAAGCTGTTCCTGAATCGTTGAGTGTGTGTCTTCAGGCTCCTGTACCTCCTCCCTGATGGCAGAGGGGAAGAAGCTGTTCCTGAATCGTTGAGTGTGTGTCTTCAGGCTCCTGTACCTCCCCCCGATGGCAGAGGGGAAGAAGCTGTTCCTGAATCGATGAGTGTGTGTCTTCAGGCTCCTGTACCTCCTCCCTGATGGCAGAGGGGAAGAAGCTGTTCCTGAATCGCTGAGTGTGTGTCTTCAGGCTCCTGTACCTCCTCTCTGATGACAGAGGGGAAGAAGCTGTTCCTGAATCGCTGAGTGTGTGTCTTCAGGCTCCTGTACCTCCTCCCTGATGGCAGAGGGGAAGAAGCTGTTCCTGAATCGCTGAGTGTGTGTCTTCAGGCTCCTGTACCTCCCCCCGATGGCAGAGGGGAAGAAGCTGTTCCTGAATCGCTGAGTGTGTGTCTTCAGGCTCCTGTACCTCCCCCCGATGGCAGAGTGGAAGAAGCTGTTCCTGAATCGTTGAGTGTGTGTCTTCAGGCTCCTGTACCTCCCCCCTGATGGCAGAGGGGAAGAAGCTGTTCCTGAATCGCTGAGTGTGTGTCTTCAGGCTCCTGTACCTCCTCCCTGATGGCAGAGGGGAAGAAGCTGTTCCTGAATCGCTGAGTGTGTGTCTTCAGGCTCCTGTACCTCCTCCCTGATGGCAGAGGGGAAGAAGCTGTTCCTGAATCGCTGAGTGTGTGTCTTCAGGCTCCTGTACCTCCCCCCTGATGGCAGAGGGGAAGAAGCTGTTCCTGAATCGCTGAGTGTGTGCCTTCAGGCTCCTGTACCTCCTCCCTGATGGCAGAGGGGAAGAAGCTGTTCCTGAATCGCTGAGTGTGTGTCTTCAGGCTCCTGTACCTCCTCTCTGATGACAGAGGGGAAGAAGCTGTTCCTGAATCGCTGAGTGTGTGTCTTCAGGTTCCTGTACCTCCTCTCTGATGACAGAGGGGAAGAAGCTGTTCCTGAATCGTTGAGTGTGTGTCTTCAGGCTCCTGTACCTCCTCCCTGATGGCAGAGGGGAAGAAGCTGTTCCTGAATCGCTGAGTGTGTGTCTTCAGGCTCCTGTACCTCCTCCCTGATGGCAGAGGGGGAGAAGCTGTTCCTGAATCGTTGAGTGTGTGCTTCAGGCTCCTGTACCTCCTCCCTGATGGCAGAGGGGGAGAAGCTGTTCCTGAATCGTTGAGTGTGTGCTTCAGGCTCCTGTACTTCCCCCCGATGGCAGAGGGGAAGAAGCTGTTCCTGAATCGTTGAGTGTGTGTCTTCAGGCTCCTGTACCTCCTCCCTGATGGCAGAGGGGAAGAAGCTGTTCCTGAATCGTTGAGTGTGTGTCTTCAGGCTCCTGTACCTCCCCCCGATGGCAGAGGGGAAGAAGCTGTTCCTGAATCGCTGAGTGTGTGTCTTCAGGCTCCTGTACCTCCCCCCGATGGCAGAGGGGAAGACGCTGTTCCTGAATCGTTGAGTGTGTGTCTTCAGGCTCCTGTACCTCCCCCCTGATGGCAGAGGGGAAGAAGCTGTTCCTGAATCGTTGAGTGTGTGTCTTCAGGCTCCTGTACCTCCTCCCTGCTGGCAGAGTGGAAGAAGCTGTTCCTGAATCGCTGAGTGTGTGTCTTCAGGCTCCTGTACCTCCTCCCCGATGGCAGAGGGGAAGAAGCTGTTCCTGAATCGCTGAGTGTGTGTCTTCAGGCTCCTGTACCTCACCCCGATGGCAGAGGGGAAGAAGCTGTTCCTGAATCGCTGAGTGTGTGCCTTCAGGCTCCTGCACCTCCCCCCTCATGGCAGAGGGGAAGAAGCTGTTCCTGAATCACTGAATGTGTGTCTTCAGGCTCCTGTACCTCCCCACTGATGGCAGAGGGGAAGAAGCTGTTCCTGAATCGCTGAGTGTGTGTCTTCAGGCTCCTGTACCTCCCCCCGATGGCAGAGGGGAAGAAGCTGTTCCTGAATCGTTGAGTGTGTGTCTTCAGGCTCCTGTACCTCCTCCCTGATGGCAGAGGGGAAGAAGCTGTTCCTGAATCGTTGAGTGTGTGTGTTCAGGCTCCTGTACCTCCTCCCTGATGGCAGAGGGGAAGAAGCTGTTCCTGAATCGTTGAGTGTGTGTCTTCAGGCTCCTGTACCTCCCCCCGATGGCAGAGGGGAAGAAGCTGTTCCTGAATCGATGAGTGTGTGTCTTCAGGCTCCTGTACCTCCTCCCTGATGGCAGAGGGGAAGAAGCTGTTCCTGAATCGCTGAGTGTGTGTCTTCAGGCTCCTGTACCTCCTCTCTGATGACAGAGGGGAAGAAGCTGTTCCTGAATCGCTGAGTGTGTGTCTTCAGGCTCCTGTACCTCCTCCCTGATGGCAGAGGGGAAGAAGCTGTTCCTGAATCGCTGAGTGTGTGTCTTCAGGCTCCTGTACCTCCTCCCTGATGGCAGAGGGGAAGAAGCTGTTCCTGAATCGCTGAGTGTGTGTCTTCAGGCTCCTGTACCTCCTCTCTGATGACAGAGGGGAAGAAGCTGTTCCTGAATCGTTGAGTGTGTGTCTTCAGGCTCCTGTACCTGCTCACTGATGGCAGAGGGGAAGAAGCTGTTTCTGAATCGCTAAGTGTGTGTCTTCAGGCTCCTGTACCTCCTCCCCGATGGCAGAGGGGAAGAAGCTTTTCCTGAATCGCTGAGTGTGTGTCTTCAGGCTCCTGTACCTCCCCCCGATGGCAGAGGGGAAGAAGCTGTTCCTGAATCGTTGAGTGTGTGTCTTCAGGCTCCTGTACCTCCCCCCTGATGGCAGAGGGGAAGAAGCTGTTCCTGAATCGCTGAGTGTGTGTCTTCAGGCTCCTGTACCTCCTCCCTGATGGCAGAGGGGAAGAAGCTGTTCCTGAATCGCTGAGTGTGTGTCTTCAGGCTCCTGTACCTCCTCCCTGATGGCAGAGGGGAAGAAGCTGTTCCTGAATCGCTGAGTGTGTGTCTTCAGGCTCCTGTACCTCCCCCCTGATGGCAGAGGGGAAGAAGCTGTTCCTGAATCGCTGAGTGTGTGCCTTCAGGCTCCTGTACCTCCTCCCTGATGGCAGAGGGGAAGAAGCTGTTCCTGAATCGCTGAGTGTGTGTCTTCAGGCTCCTGTACCTCCTCTCTGATGACAGAGGGGAAGAAGCTGTTCCTGAATCGTTGAGTGTGTGTCTTCAGGTTCCTGTACCTCCTCTCTGATGACAGAGGGGAAGAAGCTGTTCCTGAATCGTTGAGTGTGTGTCTTCAGGCTCCTGTACCTCCTCCCTGATGGCAGAGGGGGAGAAGCTGTTCCTGAATCGTTGAGTGTGTGCTTCAGGCTCCTGTACTTCCCCCCGATGGCAGAGGGGAAGAAGCTGTTCCTGAATCGTTGAGTGTGTGTCTTCAGGCTCCTGTACCTCCTCCCTGATGGCAGAGGGGAAGAAGCTGTTCCTGAATCGTTGAGTGTGTGTCTTCAGGCTCCTGTACCTCCCCCCGATGGCAGAGGGGAAGAAGCTGTTCCTGAATCGCTGAGTGTGTGTCTTCAGGCTCCTGTACCTCACCCCGATGGCAGAGGGGAAGAAGCTGTTCCTGAATCGCTGAGTGTGTGCCTTCAGGCTCCTGTACCTCCCCCCTCATGGCAGAGGGGAAGAAGCTGTTCCTGAATCGCTGAGTGTGTGTCTTCAGGCTCCTGTACCTCCCCCCGATGGCAGAGGGGAAGGAGCTGTTCCTGAATCGTTGAGTGTGTGTCTTCAGGCTCCTGTACCTCCTCCCTGATGGCAGAGGGGAAGAAGCTGTTCCTGAATCGTTGAGTGTGTGTCTTCAGGCTCCTGTACCTCCTCCCTGATGGCAGAGGGGAAGAAGCTGTTCCTGAATCGTTGAGTGTGTGTCTTCAGGCTCCTGTACCTCCCCCCGATGGCAGAGGGGAAGAAGCTGTTCCTGAATCGATGAGTGTGTGTCTTCAGGCTCCTGTACCTCCTCCCTGATGGCAGAGGGGAAGAAGCTGTTCCTGAATCGCTGAGTGTGTGTCTTCAGGCTCCTGTACCTCCTCTCTGATGACAGAGGGGAAGAAGCTGTTCCTGAATCGCTGAGTGTGTGTCTTCAGGCTCCTGTACCTCCTCCCTGATGGCAGAGGGGAAGAAGCTGTTCCTGAATCGCTGAGTGTGTGTCTTCAGGCTCCTGTACCTCCTCCCTGATGGCAGAGGGGAAGAAGCTGTTCCTGAATCGCTGAGTGTGTGTCTTCAGGCTCCTGTACCTCCTCTCTGATGACAGAGGGGAAGAAGCTGTTCCTGAATCGTTGAGTGTGTGTCTTCAGGCTCCTGTACCTCCTCACTGATGGCAGAGGGGAAGAAGCTGTTTCTGAATCGCTAAGTCTGTGTTTTCAGGCTCCTGTACCTCCTCCCCGATGGCAGAGGGGAAGAAGCTTTTCCTGAATCGCTGAGTGTGTGTCTTCAGGCTCCTGTACCTCCCCCCGATGGCAGAGGGGAAGAAGCTGTTCCTGAATCGCTGAGTGTGTGTCTTCAGGCTCCTGTACCTCCCCCCGATGGCAGAGTGGAAGAAGCTGTTCCTGAATCGTTGAGTGTGTGTCTTCAGGCTCCTGCACCTCCCCCCTGATGGCAGAGGGGAAGAAGCTGTTCCTGAATCGCTGAGTGTGTGTCTTCAGGCTCCTGTACCTCCTCCCTGATGGCAGAGGGGAAGAAGCTGTTCCTGAATCGCTGAGTGTGTGTCTTCAGGCTCCTGTACCTCCTCCCTGATGGCAGAGGGGAAGAAGCTGTTCCTGAATCGCTGAGTGTGTGTCTTCAGGCTCCTGTACCTCCCCCCTGATGGCAGAGGGGAAGAAGCTGTTATTGAATCGCTGAGTGTGTGTCTTCAGGCTCCTGTACCTCCTCTCTGATGACAGAGGGGAAGAAGCTGTTCCTGAATCGTTGAGTGTGTGTCTTCAGGCTCCTGTACCTCCCCCCTGATGGCAGAGGGGAAGAAGCTGTTCCTGAATCGCTGAGTGTGTGTCTTCAGGCTCCTGTACCTCCTCTCTGATGACAGAGGGGAAGAAGCTGTTCCTGAATCGCTGAGTGTGTGTCTTCAGGTTCCTGTACCTCCTCTCTGATGACAGAGGGGAAGAAGCTGTTCCTGAATCGTTGAGTGTGTGTCTTCAGGCTCCTGTACCTCCTCCCTGATGGCAGAGGGGAAGAAGCTGTTCCTGAATCGCTGAGTGTGTGCTTCAGGCTCCTGTACCTCCTCCCTGATGGCAGAGGGGGAGAAGCTGTTCCTGAATCGTTGAGTGTGTGCTCCAGGCTCCTGTACCTCCTCCCCGATGGCAGAGGGGAAGAAGCTGTTCCTGAATCGCTGAGTGTGTGTCTTCAGGCTCCTGTACCTCCCCCCGATGGCAGAGGGGAAGAAGCTGTTCCTGAATCGCTGAGTGTGTGTCTTCAGGCTCCTGTACCTCCTCCCCGATGGCAGAGGGGAAGAAGCTGTTCCTGAATCGCTGAGTGTGTGTCTTCAGGCTCCTGTACCTCCCCCCGATGGCAGAGGGGAAGAAGCTGTTCCTGAATCGTTGAGTGTGTGTCTTCAGGCTCCTGTACCTCCCCCCTGATGGCAGAGGGGAAGAAGCTGTTCCTGAATCGCTGAGTGTGTGTCTTCAGGCTCCTGTACCTCCTCTCTGATGACAGAGGGGAAGAAGCTGTTCCTGAATCGCTGAGTGTGTGTCTTCAGGTTCCTGTACCTCCTCTCTGATGACAGAGGGGAAGAAGCTGTTCCTGAATCGTTGAGTGTGTGTCTTCAGGCTCCTGTACCTCCTCCCTGATGGCAGAGGGGAAGAAGCTGTTCCTGAATCGCTGAGTGTGTGCTTCAGGCTCCTGTACCTCCTCCCTGATGGCAGAGGGGGAGAAGCTGTTCCTGAATCGTTGAGTGTGTGCTTCAGGCTCCTGTACTTCCCCCCGATGGCAGAGGGGAAGAAGCTGTTCCTGAATCGTTGAGTGTGTGTCTTCAGGCTCCTGTACCTCCCCCCTGATGGCAGAGGGGAAGAAGCTGTTCCTGAATCGTTGAGTGTGTGTCTTCAGGCTCCTGTACCTCCCCCCTGATGGCAGAGGGGAAGAAGCTGTTCCTGAATCGCTGAGTGTGTGTCTTCAGGCTCCTGTACCTCCTCCCTGATGGCAGAGGGGAAGAAGCTGTTCCTGAATCGCTGAGTGTGTGTCTTCAGGCTCCTGTACCTCCTCCCTGATGGCAGAGGGGAAGAAGCTGTTTCTGAATCGCTGAGTGTGTGTCTTCAGGCTCCTGTACCTCCCCCCGATGGCAGAGGGGAAGAAGCTGTTCCTGAATCGTTGAGTGTGTGTCTTCAGGCTCCTGTACCTCCCCCCTGATGGCAGAGGGGAAGAAGCTGTTCCTGAATCGCTGAGTGTGTGTCTTCAGGCTCCTGTACCTCCTCTCTGATGACAGAGGGGAAGAAGCTTTTCCTGAATCGCTGAGTGTGTGTCTTCAGGCTCCTGTACCTCCCCCCGATGGCAGAGGTGAAGAAGCTGTTCCTGAATCGCTGAGTGTGTGTCTTCAGGCTCCTGTACCTCCCCCCTGATGGCAGAGGGGAAGAAGCTGTTCCTGAATCGCTGAGTGTGTGTCTTCAGGCTCCTGTACCTCCTCCCTGATGGCAGAGGGGAAGAAGCTGTTCCTGAATCGCTGAGTGTGTGTCTTCAGGCTCCTGTACCTTCTCCCTGATGGCAGAGGGGAAGAAGCTGTTTCTGAATCGCTGAGTGTGTGTCTTCAGGCTCCTGTACCTCCCCCCGATGGCAGAGGGGAAGAAGCTGTTCCTGAATCGTTGAGTGTGTGTCTTCAGGCTCCTGTAGCTCCCCCCTGATGGCAGAGGGGAAGAAGCTGTTCCTGAATCGCTGAGTGTGTGTCTTCAGGCTCCTGTACCTCCTCTCTGATGACAGAGGGGAAGAAGCTTTTCCTGAATCGCTGAGTGTGTGTCTTCAGGCTCCTGTACCTCCCCCCGATGGCAGAGGGGAAGAAGCTGTTCCTGAATCGCTGAGTGTGTGTCTTCAGGCTCCTGTACCTCCCCCCGATGGCAGAGTGGAAGAAGCTGTTCCTGAATCGTTGAGTGTGTGTCTTCAGGCTCCTGTACCTCCCCCCTGATGGCAGAGGGGAAGAAGCTGTTCCTGAATCGCTGAGTGTGTGTCTTCAGGCTCCTGTACCTCCTCCCTGATGGCAGAGGGGAAGAAGCTGTTCCTGAATCGCTGAGTGTGTATCTTCAGGCTCCTGTACCTCCCCCCTGATGGCAGAGGGGAAGAAGCTGTTATTGAATCGCTGAGTGTGTGTCTTCAGGCTCCTGTACCTCCTCTCTGATGGCAGAGGGGAAGAAGCTGTTCCTGAATCGTTGAGTGTGTGTCTTCAGGCTCCTGTACCTCCCCCCTGATGGCAGAGGGGAAGAAGCTGTTCCTGAATCGCTGAGTGTGTGTCTTCAGGCTCCTGTACCTCCTCACTGATGACAGAGGGGAAGAAGCTGTTCCTGAATCGCTGAGTGTGTGTCTTCAGGTTCCTGTACCTCCTCTCTGATGACAGAGGGGAAGAAGCTGTTCCTGATCGTTGAGTGTGTGTCTTCAGGCTCCTGTACCTCCTCCCTGATGGCAGAGGGGAAGAAGCTGTTCCTGAATCGCTGAGTGTGTGCTTCAGGCTCCTGTACCTCCTCCCCTGATGGCAGAGGGGGGAGAAGCTGTTCCTGAATCGCTGAGTGTGTGCTTCAGGCTCCTGTACCTCCTCCCTGATGGCAGAGGGGGAGAAGCTGTTCCTGAATCGTTGAGTGTGTGCTTCAGGCTCCTGTACCTCCTCCCCGATGGCAGAGGGGAAGAAGCTGTTCCTGAATCGCTGAGTGTGTGTCCTTCAGGCTCCTGTACCTCCCCCCGATGGCAGAGGGGAAGAAGCTGTTCCTGAATCGCTGAGTGTGTGTCTTCAGGCTCCTGTAGCTCCCCCCGATGGCAGAGGGGAAGAAGCTGTTCCTGAATCGTTGAGTGTGTGTCTTCAGGCTCCCTGTACCTCCCCCCCTGATGGCAGAGGGGAAGAAGCTGTTCCTGAATCGCTGAGTGTGTGTCTTCAGGCTCCTGTACCTCCTCTCTGATGACAGAGGGGAAGAAGCTGTTCCCTGAATCGCTGAGTGTGTGTCTTCAGGTTCCTGTACCTCCTCTCTGATGACAGAGGGGAAGAAGCTGTTCCTGAATTGTTGAGTGTGTGTCTTCAGGCTCCTGTACCTCCTCCCTGATGGCAGAGGGGAAGAAGCTGTTCCTGAATCGTTGAGTGTGTGCTTCAGGCTCCTGTACTTCCCCCCGATGGCAGAGGGGAAGAAGCTGTTCCTGAATCGTTGAGTGTGTGTCTTCAGGCTCCTGTACCTCCCCCCTGATGGCAGAGGGGAAGAAGCTGTTCCTGAATCGTTGAGTGTGTGTCTTCAGGCTCCTGTACCTCCTCTCTGATGACAGAGGGGAAGAAGCTGTTCCTGAATCGTTGAGTGTGTGTCTTCAGGCTCCTGTACCTCCTCCCCGATGGCAGAGGGGAAGAAGCTTTTCCTGAATCGCTGAGTGTGTGTCTTCAGGCTCCTGTACCTCCCCCCGATGGCAGAGGGGAAGAAGCTGTTCCTGAATCGCTGAGTGTGTGTCTTCAGGCTCCTGTACCTCCCCCCTGATGGCAGAGGGGAAGAAGCTGTTCCTGAATCGCTGAGTGTGTGTCTTCAGGCTCCTGTACCTCCTCCCTGATGGCAGAGGGGAAGAAGCTGTTCCTGAATCGCTGAGTGTGTGTCTTCAGGCTCCTGTACCTCCTCCCTGATGGCAGAGGGGAAGAAGCTGTTTCTGAATCGCTGAGTGTGTGTCTTCAGGCTCCTGTACCTCCCCCCGATGGCAGAGGGGAAGAAGCTGTTCCTGAATCGTTGAGTGTGTGTCTTCAGGCTCCTGTACCTCCCCCCTGATGGCAGAGGGGAAGAAGCTGTTCCTGAATCGCTGAGTGTGTGTCTTCAGGCTCCTGTACCTCCTCTCTGATGACAGAGGGGAAGAAGCTGTTCCTGAATCGCTGAGTGTGTGTCTTCAGGCTCCTGTACCTCCCCCCTGATGGCAGAGGGGAAGAAGCTGTTCCTGAATCGCTGAGTGTGTGTCTTCAGGCTCCTGTACCTCCCCCCTGATGGCAGAGGGGAAGAAGCTGTTCCTGAATCGCTGAGTGTGTGTCTTCAGGCTCCTGTACCTCCTCCCTGATGGCAGAGGGGAAGAAGCTGTTCTTGAATCGCTGAGTGTGTGTCTTCAGGCTCCTGTACCTCCTCCCTGATGGCAGAGGGGAAGAAGCTGTTCCTGAATCGCTGAGTGTGTGTCTTCAGGCTCCTGTACCTCCCCCCGATGGCAGAGGGGAAGAAGCTGTTCCTGAATCGTTGAGTGTGTGTCTTCAGGCTCCTGTACCTCCCCCCTGATGGCAGAGGGGAAGAAGCTGTTCCTGAATCGCTGAGTGTGTGTCTTCAGGCTCCTGTACCTCCTCTCTGATGACAGAGGGGAAGAAGCTGTTCCTGAATCGCTGAGTGTGTGTCTTCAGGCTCCTGTACCTCCTCTCTGATGACAGAGGGGAAGAAGCTGTTCCTGAGTCGTTGAGTGTGTGTCTTCAGGCTCCTGTACCTCCCCGCTGATGGCAGAGGGGAAGAAGCTGTTCCTGAATCGTTGAGTGTGTGTCTTCAGGCTCCTGTACCTCCCCCCTGATGGCAGAGGGGAAGAAGCTGTTCCTGAATCGCTGAGTGTGTGTCTTCAGGCTCCTGTACCTCCTCCCTGATGGCAGAGGGGAAGAAGCTGTTCCTGAATCATTGAGTGTGTGTCTTCAGGCTCCTGTACCTCCTCCCTGATGGTAGCAATGAGAAGAGGGCACGTCCTGGGTGATGGGGGTCCTTAACGATGGTCACCGTCTTTCTGAGACACCACTCCTTGCAGCTGTCTTGGATACTACAGAGGCTTGTATCCAAGATGGAGCTGGCTAATCTTACAACTTTCTGCAGCTTACTTCAATCCTGTGCAGTAGCCACATCCCTCCCTCCCCCCATACCAGACGGTGATGCAGCCAGTTAGAATGCTCTCCAAGGTACACCTGTAGAAATTTGCAAGTATTTTAGGTGAAATACCAAATCTCCTGATCTCCTCATGAAATAAAGCCACTGTCTTGCCTTCTTCATAGCTGCATCGATATGCTGAGTTCAGTTTAGGTCCTCAGAGATATTAACACCCAGGAACTTGAAATTTCTCACTCTCTCCACTTCTGATCTTTCTATGAGGATTGGTTCCCTCATCTTACCCTTTCAGAAGTCCACAATCAGCTCTTTGGTCTTACTGAAGTTGAGTACAAGGTTGTTGCTGCGACACCACTCCACTAGCTGGTATATCCCGCTCCTTTACGTCTCTCATCACCTTCTGAGATTCTGCCAACAATGGTTGTATCAGCATCAACTTTATAAATGGCATGAGTTATGCCTAGCCACACAGGTGTAGAGCAGCGGGCTAAGCACACACCCCTGAGGTATGCCAGTGTTGATCGTCAGCAAGGAGATGTTATTATCAGTCCGCCCAGATTGTGGTCTTCCAGTTAGGAAGTCAAGGATCCAGAGGCCCAGGTTCTGTAATGTTTTTGATCAGGATTGTAGGAATGATGGTGTTAAACAGTGAACTGTAGTCAATAAACAGCATCCTGACATAGGTAGTTGTATTGTCCAGGTGCTCCAAGGCCACATGAAGAGCCATTGAGGTCACATCTGCTGTAGACCTATTGTGCCAATAGGCAGATTACAGTGGGTCCAGGTCCTTGCTGAGACAGGAGTTAATTTTAGCCATGACCAACCTCTCAAAGCACTTCATCACCATAGATGTGAGTGCTACTGGATGGTAGACATTGAAGCAGCTTATGCTGCTCTTCTTGGGGATAGGTATAATTATTGCCCTTTTGAAGCAGGTGGGAGCTTCCAACTGTAGCAATGAGAGATTGAAAATATCTTTGAACATCCTCACCAGTTGGTTGGCACAGGTTTTCAGAGCCTGACCAAGTACCCCATCAGAGTCTGCCGCCTTACAATGGTTTGCCCTTCTGAAAGACAGCCTGACATCGGCCTCTGAGACAGAGATCACAGGGTCACTGGGTGTGGCAGGGATCCTCACAGCTGTGGTTATATTCTCCCTTTCAAAGTGAGCATAAAAGGTGTTGAGCTCGTCTGGCACTCATGATATTGGCTTTTGCTTTGTAGGAAGTAATGGTCTGCAGAACCTGCCAGAGATGATGTGCATTCAATGTTGCCTCCAACCTTGCTTGGCATTGTTCCTTAGTTTAATTTCTTCCCCCTTCCAGTAATTTTACCCCCTTCTTTCTTCTTCAATTCCCCTCTCTGGACTCTTTACCTCTTCTCCTCACCTGCCTATCACCTCCCCCCAGGTGCCCTTCCTCCTTCCCTTTCTCTGATGGGTCCACTTTCCTGTCCTATCAGATTCCTTCTTCTCCAGCCCTTTACCTTTTCCACCTATCACTACCCAGCTTCTTACTTCACCTATCACCTTCTAGCTTGTTCTCCTTTCCCTCCTCCCACCTTCTTATTCTGACTTCTTCCCCCTTCCTTCCCAGTCCTGATGAAGGGTCTCAGCCTGAAACATCGACTGTTTATTCATTTCCATAGATGCTGAGTTCTGCACAGGAACCTGCTGAGTTCTTCCAGCATTTTCTGTATGTTGTTAGGAAATGCCGCAGCCAGTTTATATAGGGCAGGACAGTAAAGGCAATGGTATAAATAGTCACTGTTTTAACAACATTGGCTTAAAACAAGAGTTGTCCTGGACAAGATGCATTTTCTTCCACCCATAAAACTGCACCGTGACAGACAGGAGGGCTCAACAATAGGTGGTCAAAACTGTCCGGTGCACCATCAGCACCAGCCTCCCCACCATCAAAGATGTTTAAGACAAAAAGGACAAGATGGGACAAAGTCAGTATGGTTCCCTTAAAGGGAAAATCTTGCCTGACAAACCTGTTGGAATTCTTTAACGAGATTACATGTAGGATAGATAAAGGGGATGCAGGGGATGTTGTATAGAGGTTTCCCCCGCCATCCGAAGGTAGAGCGTTCCTATGAAACGGTTCGTAAGCCGGAATGTCGTAGAGCGAAGAAGCAATTACCATTTATTTATATAGGAAAATTTTGTGAGCATTCACAGACCCAAAAATAACCTACCAAATCATGCCAAATAACACATAAAACCTAAAATAACACTAACATATAGTAAAAGCAGGAATGATATGATAAATACACAGCCTATATAAAGTAGAAATACTTTTCCACAATTATTGCCTGAACTGTTCTCGGTTGCGAAAATCTCACGCTAGCACTGTCGGCAAAAACATGGTGCAAGCGCTCTCCAGTAACCTTTAAGCTATGAAGCTGCCAAATCATACCAAATAACATGTAAAAATACACAGCCTATATAAAGTAGAAATAATGTATGTACAGTTTAGTATCACTTACAGGAATTGGGACAGCGCCGAGCACACTGATGATGGTGTGTTAGGCTGAGTCAGAGGTTGGGGTGGTGCAGTAGCCCCCACCCTCCGGGCAGCGACCCGATACATTGCCACGAAGCATGCAGGGGTCCAGCGGTAGCCGGGATGCGCATAGCACATTTTTAAGAAAAAAGCTAAAATAAACAAGCTAATTAATTAAGTGCCGCCCTGCACGTAATTAATTAGCATGTTTATTTCGGCTTTTTTCTTAAAGATGTGCTGTGTGTCTTCCGGCTACCACTGCATTCTCCATGAATCGGTATCTGTCCGCGGCCTGTGTGTTGGGGTGGTGGGACATTGGGGTGTCATCTCATCGTCGATCAGGGCAGGCAGCTCATCTTCTCCTATGACTGCCCACCTCGATGTCGAAGGTCAAGGTTAGTCGTCTGCTGTGGCTGATGTGGAAGGCTTGCTTGACTGCTGAGCCTCGCACATTTTTCTATCATACAGTTCTTTGTAAGGACTCAAACCATCCTGCAAATATCCCCTAAACCTACGTACCCTTTCAAAATTAAAGTCGTACTTTATCATTACTCATTTGGTTTCGATTGTTATCCTTTCCTCTTCCAATTGCATCAGCTCTTCATCTATCAGTTCTTGGTCATGGGATGCCAAAACCTCTTCAACATCATCTTTGTCAACTTCCACAAGCCAAACTCACTTTGTCCTTACTTCGTTCACCACGATCAAAACGCTTAATTATGTCTAGTTTTACGCTAAGTGTAACACCCTTACGAGCTCTTTCAGGCTTTTCTGATACCATAGAACCCATCTTGCAAACGGCTGCTCACCGGCACGTGTTTAAGCAATGCCAGTGAGAATGTCGTTCCAAATCCGGGGGAGAACGGCTGCTCGGGGCGCATGCTGATTTTTTTCGCATGCTGCTCTTTTCGTAACAGTGAAAACATAGAAACGTAGAAAATAGGTGCAGGAGTAGGCCATTCGGCCCTTCGAGCCTGCACCGCCATTCAGTATGATCATGGCTGATCATCCAACTCAGAACCCTGTACTAGCCTTCCCTCCATACCCCCTGATCCCTTTAGCCACAAGGCTAACTCCCTCTAACTCCCTCTTAAATATAACCAATGAACTGGCCTCAACTGCTTCCTGTGGCAGAGAATTCCACAGATTCACCACTCTCTGTGTGAAGGAGTTTTTCCTAATCTTGGTCCTAAAAGGCTTCCCCTTTATCCTCAAACTGTGACCACTTGTTCTGGACTCCCCCAACATCGGGAACAATCTTCCCGCATCTAGTCTGTCCAATCCCTTTAGGATTTTATACGTTTCACTAAGATCCCCCCTCAATCTTCTAAATTCCAACGAGTATAAGCCTAGTCGATCCAGTCTTTCCTCATATGAAAGTCCTGCCATCCCAGGAATCAATCTGGTGAACCTTCTTTGTACTCCCTCTGGCAAGAATGTCTTTCTAGGGGACCAAAACTGCACACAATACTCCAGGTGTGGTCTCACCAAGGCCTTGTACAACTGCAGTAGTACCTCCCTGCTCCTGTACTCGAATCCTCTCACTATAAATGCCAGCATACCATTCGCCTTTTTCACCGCCTGCTGTACCTGCATGCCCACTTTCAATGACTGGTGTATAATGACACCCAGGTCTCGTTGCACCTCCCCTTTTCCTAATCGGCCACCATTCAGATAATAACCTGTTTTCCTGTTTTTGCCACCAAAGTGGATAACCTCACATTTATCCATATTAAATTGCACCTGCCATGAATTTGCCCACTCACCTAACCTATCCAAGTCACCCTGCATCCTCCTCACAGCTAACACTGCCGCCCAGCTTCGTGTCATCGGCAAACTTGGAGATGCTGCATTTAATTCCCTCATCTAAGTGAGCGAAAACAGGGAACTAATGTAGGTCTTTCCTAACAGTGAGGTTTCATAAAGTGAACGTTCGAAAAGCGGGGGACACCTGATATTTGGACTTTCAGAAGGCCTTTGACAATGTGTCACACATGAGGCTGCTTACCAAGTTACTGGCATAGTTAGAGCATTGGCTGATTGGTAGAAGGCAGCGAGTGGGAATAAAAGGATTCTTTAGTGGTTAGCTGCCAGTGACTAGTGATGTTCTGCAGGGGTTGGTGTTGGGACTGCTTCTTTTTATGCTGTTTATCAGTGATTTAGATGATGGAATAGGTGGCTTTGTTGCCAAGTTTGCAAATGATACAAAGATTGGTGGAGGGGCAGGTAGTGTTGAGGAAACTGGTAGGCTGCAGAAGGACTTAGATTGGGAGAATGGGCAAGAGAGTGGCAAATGAAATACGATGTTGGAAAATGCATGGTCATGCACTTCGGTAGTAAAAATAAATGTGCAGACTATTTTCTAAATGGGAAGAAAATCTAAAAATCTGAGATGCAAAGGGACTTGGGAGTCCTTGTCAGAACACCCTAAAGGTTAACTTGCGGGTAGAGTTGGTGGTAAGGATGGCAAATGCAATGTTAGCATTCATTTCAAGAGGTCTAGAATACAAGAGCAGGGTTGTGATGCTGAGGCTTTATAAGGCACTGGTGAGGCCTCACCTTGAGTATTGTGAACAGTTTTGGGCTCTTCATCTAAGAAAGGATGTGCTGGCATTGGAGAGGGTTCAGAGGAGGTTCACAAGGATGATTCTGGGAATGAAAGGGTTATCATATGAGGAACGTTTGATGGCTTTGGGTCTGTACTCGCTAGAATTTAGAAGGATTAGGGGGATCGCATTGAAACATTTCGAATGTTGAAAGGCCTAGACAGAGTAGATGTGGAAATGATGTTTCCCATTGTTGGGGAGTCTAGGACAAGAGGGCACAGCCCCAGGATAGAGGTGGTGGATTTGTGGAATTTATTACCACCAGCAGCTGTGGAGGCCAGATCGTTGGGTGTATTTAAGGCGGAGCTTGATAGGTTCTTGATTGGACACGGCATCAAGGGTTACGGGGAGAAGGCTGAGGAGTGGGGCTAAGGAGGGAAAAAGGAATCAGCCATGATGGAATGACGGAGCAGAATCAATGGGCCAAATGGCCTAATTCTGCTCCTATGTCTTATGGTCAAAAGACATAGGAGCAGAATTAGGCCAATTGGCCCATCATTTCTGCTGCCCCACTCCTTCATGGCTGATCCATCATCCCTCTCAACCCCATTTTCCTGCCTTCTCCCCGTAACCTTTGACTCCCTGATCGATGAAGAATCTATCAATCTCCACCTTAAATATACCCAATGATTTAGCTCAGATAGCCGTCTGTTGCAATGAATTCCACAGATTCACCACCTTCTGGCTAAAATAAATTTTCCTCATCTCCATTCTAAATAGACATCCCTCAATTCTGAGGCTGTGCCCTCTGGTCCAAGACTCACCCACCACAGGGAACATCCTCTCCACATCCACTTTATCCAGGCCTGTCATTATTTGGTAGGTTTCAATGTGATCCTCCATCATTCTTCTAAATTCCAGTGAGTTCAGGCCCAGAACCATCAAACACTCCTTATTTGTTAACCCTTTCATTACTGGGATAATCCTCCTGAACCTCCTTTGGAACCTCTCCAGTGCCAGCATATCTTTTCTTAGATAAAGGGCCCAAAAGGGTGAGCAAGCAAATCTCAAGGGTGTATAAATTTATAAATTCTTTGATAATAAATGTACTTGAATCTTGAAAACTGCTTACAATACTCTAAGTATGGTCCAACCAGTGCCTTATAAAGACTCAACATTACGCCCTTGCATTTATATTCTAGTCCTCTCAAAATGAATGCTAACATCACATTTGCCTTCCTCACCACTGACTCAACCTGCAAGTTAACACTTAGGGAATCCTGCAGTAGGACTCCCAAATCATCTCTGACTTTTGAATTTTCTCCCCATTTCAAAAATAATCCACACCTTTATTCCATATGCCAAAGTGCATGACCATACACTTTGCTACACTGGATGCCATCTGCCACCTCTTTCCCCATTTTCCAATCTGCCCAAGTCCTTTTGCAGACTCCCTGCTTCCTCAACACTGCCTGTCCCTATAACTAACTTCCTATCATTCACAAACATGACCACAAAGCCTTTAATTTGTTTATTCAAATAATTGATATACAACATGAAGGGCACAGACAAACAGTGATGGTGGACAGTGAATGGAGAGAGACTGGCAGAGGATGTGCACAGAGAGAGGGGAGAGACTGGCAGTCAATATAGAGAGTGGGAGCGGAGAGAATGGCAGTGGATGTGGACAGAGGAACGGTCAAGACTAGCAGTGGATGTAGACAGTGGGGGGGAGAGACTGACAGTGGATATAGACAGCGACAGTGGAAAGACTGGCAGTGGATGTGGACTGTGGGAGGGGAGGGAGAGTGTACAGTGGAAAGGGAGAGACTGGCTGTGGAGGTGGACAGAGGGTGAGGAGAGACTGGCTGTGGAGGTGGACAGCAAGAGGGTCAAGATCGGAAGTAAATGTGGACAGTGGGAGGGGAGAGACTGGCTGTGGAGGTGGACAGAGAAACGGTCAAGACTAGCAGTGGATGTGGACAGTGGGAGGGGAGAGACGTGATGGAAGTGAGACAGATTCTTTGGGTCTCAAAGGCAAGGAATCTGGACACACAGTTTTAACAATAAGGAGTTTATTTACACGGGGAGAAGAGCTTGGGGACAACACAAGCAGCTACAATATTCGCACAAACGCGCTTAGAATAGACGAGCATGGAAAAAGTCGGGTCAGCAATACAATACAAGGGAAAACAGTGTGGGGACAGAGTACAGGTACATATACAAGCAAGGGAAAAGTAACTACAATACCTGCCACCCCTTGACTATGGGCAGGCATACCTCTCTGCTACAGGGACAACAATAAACACTCCCAAAACCCTATTCAATGCACAGCTCATCACATGTCTCCAGTGTTGTTCTGCAATCTTCAGCCTGGAGTGAAACAGGGTGGTCCCTCAAGGATGGCAAAAAAAGAGAGCAAGCCAAGCACATGTAGCACTTTTATAGGCCAGGGGCTGAGGTGATTCACCGGGGGGGGGGGGGGGGGGCAACGGCTTGGTGCTAGATGGGTTAATCCAATTAAGGTGGCCAATGATTAAGTGTGCATTGATTAGTTGGGAGGGGTGAAATGTTGACTGGCATGTGGTGTGTCTTCGACCAGGTAGAGGGCAGTGCTGAGCCGTGACAGGCACGGCTTTCTGGAGACACTCCACCCCTCGGAAGACGTACCACGCAGCCAGGACACATAAGGGAGAGTGAAAACAATATCGACATATACTAGAAGTAACCATTTCTAAGCAGCTAAATAAAGGCAGATGCACCCTTAATAATTTGGCATGCACAACATAGTATAAAAATAGTGATGATGACAAGAATGAGTGCGATGACAGTTGCCCACCACCCCCCCCAGGGACCCAAATGGCCACCAATTGCCCCATGAGGTGTTGTGCTGGAGGAGCTGGTCCCTCAATTTTTGAATTTTAGCCACCGAGTCCCGAATGTGAGCAGCCAAGTGGGTGATGTTGCTAGACTCATCAGGGCTAAAGGTACAGCGTTCCTTACCAATCACTGCACACGTTCCACCATCAGCAGTGAGTAGGTAGTCCAGGGCCATTCAGTTCTGCAGGGCGACCATCCTGACAGCTGTCAGTTCTGCCGCCGTTCGGGTGAGAGCATCCTCAGTGTGTTGCAGTGCCACTGCCATCTCATTGGCCAGTCTTGAGCACACTGGTCATCTGGATCACCTCCTGGGACAATCGGGCCGTGCCATAACTAGGAAAGGCTATCATCCAGAACCTCTCCGCCTCTGTAATGGCCCTCTTATCCCGGTGGCCGCTGTATGCCGGGTGCCCCCCAAGGCTGTTCAGGGGTGGAATGAAGGGCACCACATATGCTCGAAAGCAACAGCCGTACCAGCTCGTGGGGAGCCACAGGTCCAGTGGGTCCCATTCAGAGTCCAGAGAGCTCCCAGCCTAGCGGCACCGTCGGCAATGGTCACTGGGGCACCCAGGTCCTAGTTACACTCGCAGTTGCTGTGGCCGACTGAAAGTTTGGAAGTGTGCGCAATGCGGAGCCTGCACCAGCATTCCTTGGGTCTACTCAGTGGCTGTGAGATAACTCTGAGGGTGGGGACTCGAGTGGAGGTCAAATTGTAGGGAGAGAAATACCAGTTCCTGAAGCACCCACCCCATCGGGGGTGAAGGGAAGAGACGTGGGGAGGAGAGTGGTGGGGGACTGCCAGCAGGGCCCCCCCCAAACAGATATACCAAAACCAGCAGGAGTAAACAGTCTGTGTGAACAGTTCATCTCGATGTCATCCAGCGGGATGGGCCTGAGTGGCAGCGTATCCTCGGCGTGTGCTGGGGTTCGCATGCAGATCCAGCAGTCCGATCTGTTGGTGTTGCTGGCGATCTCGTAAGCGACCCTGAGGAAGGTGTTGGCAGCTGTCACGAAGCCGATCATCGCAGCGACCAGGAGGGATGACTGAACTTGCACCATTGTCTTGTAGAGGGAGGGGGGTAGGAGGAAACTCATTCCCGTCTGGTATCTGCCGGGTATGTACACTGTACAAATCGGAGTTACCCGGAATGGCGACCCAGCGGGTGTCCCCTGGACCGTGCGCGACAATTTCTCCCTTCTTGAGGGGACCCTGTGGTTGTCTTATCCATACTCTACCCGAGCCCTTGGTCTCGGGAGGTTCAGTGGTTTCCCAGTCAGGAGATGGGGAGTGTGCCAGATGGCAGGACACTGGGGACCCCACTTGGCCAGTGGGCTGTGTGTTTAATTAGTCAATGGCCTGCTGAAGGACACATAGCCACCCCCGCAGCATGTGAGAGGGTGTCAGAGTGCAAATTTTTTCCTTGAGCAGGCCGTTCATTCTTTCAATTAAGCCCGATGCCTGGGGGTGGTGGGGTATGTGGAACAGCCACGAGATCCCTGCCTCAGCCGCCCAGGTCTGGGCTTTGGTCCCAGTGAAGTGTGAGCCCTGATCGGATTGTACCTCCCATGGGACCCCATAGATGGAGGCGAGGTACTGTAATCCATTGATGGCGCGAGTCTGGTCGGCCCTCTCACAGGGCACCGCCACCAGGACACCCAAGTATGTGTCCACTATCGTCAGAGTGTACTGTTTCTTATTTTGTCGTAGGAGCGGTCCAATATAGTCAACTTGACATACCCGACTCGCTCCCATGCCGCGATGGATATGGCCTGGTGGCCCTGTGGCTTGACCTGCTGGCAGATGAGGCAGTTAGTGACAGAGGTTTTGCATTGGTCGGGTGTCAAGGCAACACCGAATTGTTCAGCCCAGTGCCTAAGTGGCCACCTTCGCAGTGTACCCACGCAGCTAGTGCACTGGGGTGTGTGTCAGGGGTGGAAGTGGTAGCAGATGATACTTGGGCAGTCTGGTCCACAGCGGCGTTAACTGTTGCCTCTTCGTTATCTTTTCGGGTATGGGCATCCACATGGTAGACAGAAAATTTTCTGTGAGTAGCCTGGTCCCAAATGAAACGCCAGTGGTGCTGTCCCCAGAGTGGACGCCCGTGTATTACCCACCCCACGTCTTGCCACTGGGCCATCCATACTGCAATGCCATCAGCTACTGCCCATGAGTCAGTATAGATGTGGATTGGTCTGGTGGTGTTTTGGAGGGTGCGGGCTACTGCTGCCAGCTCGGCAAGTTGACTCGAACCCCCCTCCCCTTCTGCGGTCAAAATTTTGTCCATGGCGGGATGAAGTGCGGCCGCTTTTCCCCTTTCCAGCGGCTGGAGCCGTTTGTGAACCAGGCATGCAGTTTGTTGTCGGGGTTGAGGGAATCGAAGGGTTGATCCCAACACACTGGGGAGGGTTGTACCTTGGGGATGTCCGGGACAGGGTCCTGGGACTGGGGGAAAGCCATGACTTGTTCATGGAGGCGGCTGACCCCTTCAGGACCGGGTTCAGCCCAGTCCGCAATGTACCACTTCCACTTTACAATGGAGGACCTCTGGGCATGGCCCTCTTTGTGGGTGGAATCAGGAGACTTGACCTATCGCATTACAGGGAGATGGGGGCGAAGGACAACAGGGTCGGTGCCTGTTTGGTGTTCTGTGGCGAGGAGCGCCAGGAAACAGGCAAGTAGCTGGCGTTCGAAGGGGCTGTAGCGTGCTGCCACTTCACGTAGGGACTCAGTCCAGAAGCCGAGGGGGACACTGCACTCGTGGGTCTTCTACCAGAGGCTCCACTTGGCGACCGTCTCGCTGGCTGAAACCTGTAACTCAAAAGGCAGACTCAAGTGGCATTGCTTGTTCCACAGCTTGCTTAGCTTGTTGCTCTGGTCCCCATATTAAAAAAAAATGTGGATTTTTTCCTGGAGATCCGATAGAGTGGCTGAAGAAGCGTGGTCAAGTGGGACTGTTGCCGTCGCCAATGGCCCAAGAGCCCCACAAATCTCTGTGTGTCAGTTTTATTAGAGGGGACAGCAACATTTAAAATTCTATTTTTGGCAGCATCAGGGATGTTTCTGTGGCCAGAATTCCATTATATTCCCAGAGACAGCACATTTTGGCTGGGGCCCTATACCTTTTCCATGTTAATTGCCCAGCCCCGTCCCCTGAGGGATGCAATTAGCATGTGAGGAGCTTCTGAGACAATGGTCTCAGATGGGCCTTGAAGGAGGATATCGTCAATGTTATGGGCAATTGACACCTCTGGGGGAAGTTGGACGTGGTGTAAATCGCGGGAAATAAGGCCACGGCAGATAGTGGGGCTGTGGACATAGCCTTGGGGTAGGGGACAAAAGGTGTATTAAAATCCACATTTCTATGGGGACCAGAGCAACAAGCTGAGCAAGCTGTTGGGGTCATCTATTGCATCCGGTGCTCCCGGTGCGGCCTCCTCTACATCGGTGAAACCCGACGCAGATTGGGGGACCGCTTCATCGAGCACCTCCACTCCATCGCCAAAACAGACAGAATCTCCCGGTAGCCACCCACTTCAACTCTGCTTCCCATTCCAATTTGGATATGTCCACACATGGCCTCCTCTACAGCTATGATGAGGCTAAACTCAGGTTGGGGGAGCAACACCTCATATACCATCTAGGTAGTCTCCAGCCCCTTGGTGTGAACATCGAATTCTCCAACTTCTGGTAATTCCCTCCCCCTCCCTTCCCCTATCCCTATGTCACTCTGGCCCCTCCCCCAGCTGCCTATCACCTCCCTCTTGGTTCTGTCTCCTTCTACTACCCATTGTGTTTTCCCCTATTCTTTCTTCACCTTTCCTGCCTATCACCTCCCTGCCTCCCCTCTCCAACCCCTTTATCCTTTCCCCCTACCTGGAACCTACCAGCCTTCTCCTTCCCACCCTCCCCCCACCTTCTTTATAGGGCCTCTGCCCCTTCCCCCTACAGTCCTGACGAAGGGTTCCGGCCCGAAACATTGACTGATCATTTCCACGGATGCTGCCCGACCTGCTGAGTTCCTCCAGCGTGTTGTGAGTGTTGCTTTGACCCCAGCACCTGCAGATTATTTTGTGTTTAAAAGGTGTATTGTCTGCCATCCCAAGTAAATGCAAATTGGTCCTGGCTATCTTGAACCAGGGGTATAGAGAAAAATGCATTAGTGAGGTCAACGACCACATACCAGGGTTTATGTGGATGTCCTGAGATGTCCTCAGTGAGGGTGACAATGTCGGGTACAGCGGTGGCGAGGAGGGGGGTGCCTGTAATCAACGGTCATCTGCCAGGAGCCATTCCTTTTGTGGACGGGCCAAACGTGGCTGTTGAAAGGGGATGCTGTGGGTCTAATAACTCCCTGCCATAGTAGGGCTTGAATGAAGTCCGTGATTTCTTGGTGTCCCCCTGGTACTCTGTACTGACGGTTGCTGATGACCTTGGAGGGAAGGGGGGGACAACAATGGGCTCCCACTTAGCTGCCCCAACGACAATAGTGGCTCGGGCGATGCCGAAGGTGAACTTGCCCTTGTTCGTTTGAAGGGACTGTCCCTATAAAACATTGATCCCGAGGATACATTCCGGGGAGGGGGCAATAAGGACTTGTACCGGTCGGGGGTGGGGGGGGGAATGGTTGCCTATGGCTAGACGAAGTGTGACCTCCCTGGCGGGCAAAAGGGAGCCCCCCAACCCCTCTATTTGCATGTTAGTGTCCCACCATGCGGCAGGGTTGCCTGGGATGATGGTGTGCTGGGCACCTGTATCGACAAGTGCCATCCACCTCTGCCTGTTTCCCTTTCCCCAGTATACTACGACAGGTATATGTGGCCTCAGGTCCCCCGGGTGGGAGAGGGCGAGAGAGCAAATGCACTGGGGGCCCTGGCCTTCATCCTATGGGAGGGGTAAAAGGTCTGCCACCCCTGTGGTGAGGTGCCTTGGTGGTGGAGGTGGGACATTTCCTGTCTCAGGAACTCTCTGAGTTCTGCCTTGAGGGCAGGTGAGGCAGTTTCAGGTAAGGGAGGTGCAGAGAGTGGGTTGGTGTGGGCACGGTCTGGGGGTCTGGGGGCGCCCCCTGCGACGGGGTTGGTGGCGGGCAGATGATGGTCTTATTGTAGCTGGTTTTGCCCCTGCAATGCTCCTTCCACAGGGCATGTAGGTTTGGGGTGGGGATGCCATCTATGCTGTCACGGTCCACCCCTGCACGCAGCAGGTCTGTGTACAGCTGCCTGTGTGTAAAGCAGGGAGGGATAGCGTTTGGAGCCCTTGCCTCGGTCTTGCGGACCTGGGTGGGTCCCCCCCCCTGCATATATTCCAATCCCTCTAGGAGGGTGATGGCATCCCATACGGTCCTACCACTGGCTGGTGCCATGAGGGGCATGATGACTGACTTCAGGTCGGGGCGCGCGGTGGAGACCAGGTATCCTGCTCGGGCACCGGTCACTCGTCTGTTTTCGAGGAACAAAACACGAGGAATTCTACAGATGCTGGAATTTCAAGCCACACACATCAAAGTTGCTGGTGAACGCAGCAGGCCAGGCAGCATCTCTAGGAAGAGGTACAGTCGATGTTTCAGGCCGAGACCCTTCGTCAGGACTAACTGAAGGAAGTTAGTAAGAGATTTGAAAGTTGGAGGGGGAGGGGGAGATCCGAAATGATAGGAGAAGACAGGAGGAGGAGGGATAGAGTCAAGAACTGGACAGGTGATTGGCAAAGGGGATACGAGAGCATCATGAGACAGGAGGTCCAGGGAGAAAGTTTCGAGGAAGTTGCAGTCACAGGCACCTTGATAGATGCCGTTGACCACTACCCATTCCCTGATTACCCGGGTGCCCTCACTGACCGTACCCCATTGCGGGCGCCCGTGTAGGTCCCACTCCAGCAGGGTGGGACATCGGGCTCTTACCACGGTCACTACCTGATCCTACAGGGTAGTGCCATCGCGGACTTCTGCTTGTGACACCCGCAGCGCATTGTTTCTGCTCTGCTGGTCAGAGAGGCTTCCCATAGTGCTTGACTCCTGATGGGACAGGCTGAGGTTGGGGCTCCTCTCATCCCACAGCCAGGCGGCCAGGTACTCGCCTGGTATTTGGCGGTACCGATCCGCCAGTTGGGTCAGCTCCTTGGGGGAGAAGTCCCGGGTCTCCGTGGTCTCAGAGTGACCAGGGGTAGGTCTTGCTGGGTCCCCCTCATCCCCTTCCTCCCTGCAGAGAAACTGGGACCGCGTGGTGACAGGTCGGGCATGTTGGAGCTCGGCTGAGAAGGGGGAAGGTTGGTTGTGGGACCTGGGCTCTTTGGGCACCCCCTCCTCGTCGCTATCCAACCAGATGTCCTCGTCCCCCAGCCACACGTCCAGCTTGTCGCCGCGCTGGACCAGGGCTCGAATCTTTAGCCGGTCCGGCTGCCCGCGCCTGCTGCAGTTGTATAAGCCTGCAGGCGAGCTCAGCTCCCCTGACCTCGAGCTCCTTGGATCGGGTCTGGACAGCTTATGCTGTCTCCTGCAGCATGCAGCAGCGCTGCCGGAGCTCTTCTAGCTCCTTGTCCTTCTGACCACATAAGTGCTCAATGTCATCAGTAATCCTGACCTGGCATCTCAGCAGGAACGCAAACAACCGAAAGGCACCCTTTGACTCCCCTTGGCTTTGAGGAACCCCGATTCCTTTAGGAAGGAGACGACATGGTGGCCCAGCTTCTCGCCACGGGGGTCTAACAACTCAGTCCAATCCACTGGTTTCCTGTGGTTTGCCAGCACGCTGGCCAGACTCTCAAATCCCTCCCTTTCATCGGTCCACCAGGGGCTTTTATTCTGGGTGCCTGCACTGGTTTTCTTCCCCTTGTTCCAGAACATTCTCCCCTGCTCTGTGTCCAGCCAAGACCTATGAGACCCTGCTTCGCAGTGCCAAATGTTGTGATGGAAATGAGACAGATTCTTTGGGTCTCAAAGGCAAGGAATCTGGACACACAGTTTTAACAATAAGGAGTTTATTTACAAGGGGAGAAGAGCTTGGGGACAACACAAGCGGCTACAATATTCGCACAAACGTGCTTAGAATAGATGAGCATGGAAAAAGTCGGGTCAGCAATACAATACAAGGGAAAACGGTGTGGGGAGAGAGTACAGGTACATATACAAGCAAAGGAAAAGTAACTACGGTACCTGCCACCCCTTGACTGTGGGCAGGCATACCTCTCTGCTACAGGGACAACAATAAACACTCCCAAAACCCTATTCAATGCACAGCTCACCATGTGTCTCCAGTGCTGTTCTGCAATCTTCAGCCTGGAGTGAAACAGGGTGGTCCCTCAAGGATGGCAACAAAGAGAGCAAGCCAAGCACATGTAGCACTTTTATAGGTCAGGGGGCTGGAGGGTCCAGCCCAGGTGATTCACCGGGGGGCCAATGGCTTGGTGCTAGATGGGTTAATCCAGTTAAGGTGACCAATGGTTAAGTGTGCATTGATTAGTTGGGAGGGGTGAAATGTTGACTGGCATGTGATGTGTCTTCCGACCAGGTAGAAGGCAGTGCTGAGCCGTGACAGGCACGGCTCTCTGGAGACAGAGACTGGCACTGGATGTGGACAGTGGAAGGGGGGACTGGCACTGGGTGTGGACAGTGGGGGAGACTGGCACTGGGTGTGGACAGTGGGGGGAACTGTCACTGGATGTGGACAGTGGGAGGGGAGAGACTGTCACTGGATGTAGACAGTGGGAGGGGACGTGGATAGTGAGAAGGGAGACAGTGGCAGTAGAGGTGGACAGTGAGAGGGGAGAAAGTGACAGAAAATATCATTAGTGAGAGGCGAGAGAATGTCAGTGGAGGTAGATACTGAGAGCGGAAACACGGGCAGTGGACCTGGACAGTGAAAGGGAAAGACTGGCAGTGGATATGGACAGTTGGAGGGGAAAGGATGGCACTGGATGTGGACAGTGAGAGGGGAAAGGATGGCACTGGATGTGGACAGTGGGAGGGGAGAGACTGGCACTGGATGTGGACAGTGGGGGAGACTGGCACTGGATGTGGACAGTGGGAGGGGAGAGACTGGCACTGGATGTGGACAGTGGGAGGGGAGAGACTGGCACTGGATGTGGACAGTGGGAGGGGAGAGACTGGCACTGGATGTGGACAGTGGGAGGGGAGAGACTGGCACTGGATGTGGACAGTGGGAGGGGAGAGACTGGCACTGGGTGTGGACAGTGGGGGGGAGGCTGGCACTGGATGTGGACAGTGGGAGGGGAGAGACTGGCAATGGATGTGGACAGTGGGAGGGGAGAGACTGGCACTGGGTGTGAACAGTGGGAGGGGACTGACACTGGGTGTGGACAATGGGAGGGGAGAGATTGGCACTGGATACAGACTGGGAGGGGAGAGACTGGCACTAGATGTGGTCAGTGGGAGGGGAGAGGCTGGCACTGGAGGTGGACAGTGGGAGGGGGACATACTGGCACTGGATGGGACAGTGGGAGGTGGGAGACTAGCACTGTATGTGGACAGTGGGAGGGGAGAGACTGGCACTGGGTGTGGACAGTGGGAGGGGAGAGACTGGTACTAGATGTGGTCAGTGGGAGGGGAGAGGCTGGCACTGGGTGTGGACAATGGGGGGAGACTGGCACTAGATGTGGACAGTGGGAGGGGAAAGGCAGGCACTGGATGTGGACAGTGGGAGGGGAGAGACTGGTACTAGATGTGGTCAGTGGGAGGGGAGAGGCTGGCACTGGGTGTGGACAATGGGGGGAGACTGGCACTAGATGTGGACAGTGGGAGGGGAAAGGCAGGCACTGGATGTGGACAGTGGGAGGTGGAGACTAGCACTGGATGTGGACAGTGGGAGGGGAGAGACTGGCACTGGGTATGGACAGTGGGGGGGAGACTGGCACTAGATGTGGTCAGTGGGAGGGGAGAGGCAGGCACTGGGTGTGGACAATGGGGGAGACTGGCACTGGATGTGGACAGTGGGAGGGGAGAGGCTGGCACTGGATGTGGACAATGGGGGGGAGAGACTGGTATTAGATGTGGTCAGTGGGAGGGGAGAGACTGGTACTAGATGTGGTCAGTGGGAGGGGAGAGGCTGGCACTGGGTGTGGACAATGGGGGGGAGAGTGGCACTGGAGGTGGACAATGGGGGGGGAGACTGGTACTAGATGTGGTCAGTGGGAGGGGAGAGGCTGGCACTGGGTGTGGACAATGGGGGGGAGAGACTAGCACTGGATGTGGACAGTGGGAGGGGAGAGACTGGCACTGGGTATGGACAGTGGGGGGAGACTGGCACTAGATGTGGTCAGTGGGAGGGGAGAGGCAGGCACTGGGTGTGGACAATGGGGGAGACTGGCACTGGATGTGGACAGTGGGAGGGGAGAGGCTGGCACTGGATGTGGACAATGGGGGGGAGAGACTGGTATTAGATGTGGTCAGTGGGAGGGGAGAGACTGGCACTGGGTGTGGACAATGGGGGGGAGAGACTGGCAATGGATGTGGACAGTGGGAGGGGAGAGGCTGGCACTGGGTGTGGACAATAAGCGGGAGAGACTGGCAATGGATATGTACAGTGGGAGGGGAGAGACTGGCAGTGGATGTAGTCAGTGGGAGGGGAGAGGCATTCACTGGGTGTGGACAGTAGGAGGTGGGAGACTGGCACTGGGTGTGGACAGTGGGTGGGAGACTGGCACTGGATGTGGGCAGTGGGAGGGGAGAGACTGCCAGTGGATGTGGTCAGTGGGAGGGGAGAGGCATTCACTGGGTGTGGATAGTGAGAGGGGGGAGACAGGCAATGGATGTAGACAGTGGGATGGGAGAGACTTGCATTGGATGTGGTCAATGGGAGGGGAGAGGCTGGCACTGGGTGTGGGCAATGGGAGGTGGGAGACTGGCACTGGATGTGGACAGTGGGAGGGGACTGGCACTGGGTGTGGACAATAGGAGGAGAGAGATTGGCACTGGATGTGGACAGTGGGAAGGGAGAGGCAGGCACTGGATGTGGTCAGTGGGAGGGGAAAGGCTGGCACTGGGTGTGGACACTGGGGGGAGACTGGCACTGGATGTGGACAGTGGGAGGGGAGAGACTGGCAGTGGATGTGGTCAGTGGGAGGGTAGAGGCTGGCACTAGATGTGGTCAGTGGGAAGGGAGAGGCATTCACTGGGTGTGGACAGTGGGAGGTGGGAGACTGGCAATGGATGTGGACAGCAGGAGGGGAGAGACTGCCCGTGGATGGGGACAGTAAGAACATCGGGACTGGCAGTTCAGGTTGACAGTGGGAGTGAACCATGAGACCTGACAGCCTGGCAGTTGGTATGCACAGTGAGAGTGGTTAGACTAGCAGTGGATGTGGACTGTGGGAGAGGAGAGAATGGCAGTCATGGATAGTGAGAGTGGAGTGACTTGCAGTGGATGTGGTCAGTGGGACGGAAGACTAGCAGTGGAGGTGGACAGAAAGATGGGAGAGACTGGGGATGGAGAACAGTGGGAGCTGAGAGGTGGGCAGTGGAGGTGGACTGTGAGAGTGAAATCAGTGGCAGTGGATGTGGACAGTAGGGGGGGAGACTGGCTATGGATGAGGATAGTTGGATAGGACAGACTGGCAGTGGAAGTAGAAAGAGAGGAGAAACTGGCAGAGGAAGTGGACAGTAAGAACGTCGGGGCTGGCAGTGGAGGTTGACAGTGGGAGGTAAAGCAATGGCAGTGGGTGTGAACAGTGATAGGTGAGAGACGGGGGGTGGATGTGCATAGTGAGACGGGAGAGATTGGCAGTGGATGTGAGCAATGGGAACTGAAAAAATGGCATTGGGTGTGGACAGTGGGGGGGAGACTGGCAGTGGATGAGGATAGTTGGATAGGATAGACTGGTAGTGGAAGTGGACAGTGGGAGGGGAGAGACGGGCACTGGATGCGGACAGTGGGAGCAGAACAACTGGCAGTGGGTGTGGGGAGACTGACAGTGGAGGTGGATGGTGCAAGGGGCGATACTGCCAGTGTCGGTGGACACTGGGAGGCCGGAGAGTGCCAGTGGATGTGGTTGGTGAGAGCAGAAAGACTGGCAGTGGATGTGGACATTGAGAGCAGAAAGACTGACAGTGCATGTGGACAGTGGGAGAGGAGAGAATGGCAGTGGATGTGGGCAGTGGGAGTGAAAGTACTGGCAGTAGAAGTACTGACAGTGGGTGTGGACTGTGAGAGAAGAGAGGCTGGAAGTAGACGTGAACAATAAGAGTAGGAAGATCGGCAATGAATGTAGCCATTGAGAGAGGAGAGACTGAATGTGCTGGAGAGTAAGAGGGGAGAGACTGGCACTGGAAGGAAAGCACCGGCAGTGGTTGTGGACAGACTGGCCGTAGATGTGGATAGTGAGAGCAGATAGACTGGCACTGGATGTGGACAGTGGGGGGGACTAGCAGTGGATTGGATAGCCAGAGGAACAACACTGGAAGTGGAGGTTGACAGTATGAGGAAAAGCAATGGCAGTGGGTGTGAACAGTGAGAGGTGAGAGACTAGGAGTGAGAGGAAAGACTGGAATTGGATTTGGACAGTGGGAGGGGAGACTGGTAGTGGATGTGGACAGTGGGAGGGGAGACTGGCACTGGATGTGGACAGTGGGAGGGGAGACTGGCACTGGATTTGGACAGTGGGAGGGGAGACTGGCACTGGATTCGGACAGTGGGAGGGGAGAGACTGGTAGTGGATGTGGACAGCGAAAGAGTCGACACTGACAGTGGAGATCGATGGTGTGAGGTAAAACAACAACAGTGGGAGTAAACAGTGAGGGGAAAGAGTGGAATTGGATGTAGACAGTGGGGATGGGGACTGGCACCGGATGTGGACAGTGGGGGGGGGAGGAGACGAGCACTGGATGTGGACAGTGGGAGGGGGAGACCGGCACTGGATGTGGACAGTGGGAGGGGAGACTGACGCTGGATGTGGACAGTGGGAGGGGAGACTGACGCTGGATGTGGACAGTGGGAGGGGAGACTGACGCTGGATGTGGACAGTGGGAGGGGAGACTGACACTGGATGTGGACAGTGGGAGGGGAGACTGACACTGGATGTGGACAGTGGGAGGGGAGACTGACACTGGATGTGGACAGCGAAAGAGTCGACACTGACAATGGAGGTTGACAGTGTGAGGTAAAACAACGACAGTGGGAGTAAACAGTGAGGGGAAAGAGTGGAATTGGATGTAGACAGTGGGGATGGGGACTGGCACCGGATGTGGACAGTGGGGGGGGTGAGGAGACTAGCACTGGATGTGGACAGTGGGAGGGGAGACTGACGCTGGATGTGGACAGTGGGGGGGGAGACTGACGCTGGATGTGGACAGTGGGAGGGGAGACTGACGCTGGATGTGGACAGTGGGAGGGGAGACTGACGCTGGATGTGGACAGTGGGAGGGGAGACTGACGCTGGATGTGGACAGTGGGAGGGGAGACTGACGCTGGATGTGGACAGTGGGAGGGGAGACTGACGCTGGATGTGGACAGTGGGAGGGGAGACCGGCACTGGATGTGGACAGCGAAAGAGTCGACACTGACAATGGAGGTTGACAGTGTGAGGTAAAACAACAACAGTGGGAGTAAACAGTGAGGGGAAAGAGTGGAATTGGATGTAGACAGTGGGGATGGGGACTGGCACCGGATGTGGACAGTGGGGGGGGGGAGGAGACTAGCACTGGATGTGGACAGTGGGAGGGGAGACTGACGCTGGATGTGGACAGTGGGAGGGGAGACTGACGCTGGATGTGGACAGTGGGAGGGGAGACTGACGCTGGATGTGGACAGTGGGAGGGGAGACTGACGCTGGATGTGGACAGTGGGAGGGGAGACTGACGCTGGATGTGGACAGTGGGAGGGGAGACTGACGCTGGATGTGGACAGTGGGAGGGGAGACTGACGCTGGATGTGGACAGTGGGAGGGGAGACTGACGCTGGATGTGGACAGTGGGAGGGGAGACTGACGCTGGATGTGGACAGTGGGAGGGGAGACTGACGCTGGATGTGGACAGTGGGAGGGGAGACTGACGCTGGATGTGGACAGTGGGAGGGGAGACTGACGCTGGATGTGGACAGTGGGAGGGGAGACTGACGCTGGATGTGGACAGTGGGAGGGGAGACTGACGCTGGATGTGGACAGTGGGAGGGGAGACTGACGCTGGATGTGGACAGTGGGAGGGGAGACTGACGCTGGATGTGGACAGTGGGAGGGGAGACTGACGCTGGATGTGGACAGTGGGAGGGGAGACTGACGCTGGATGTGGACAGTGGGAGGGGAGACTGACGCTGGATGTGGACAGTGGGAGGGGAGACTGACGCTGGATGTGGACAGTGGGAGGGGAGACTGACGCTGGATGTGGACAGTGGGAGGGGAGACTGACGCTGGATGTGGACAGTGGGAGGGGAGACCGACGCTGGATGTGGACAGTGGGAGGGGAGACCGACGCTGGATGTGGACAGTGGGAGGGGAGACCGGCACTGGATGTGGACAGTGGGAGGGGAGACTGACGCTGGATGTGGACAGTGGGAGGGGAGACTGACGCTGGATGTGGACAGTGGGAGGGGAGACCGGCACTGGATGTGGACAGCGAAAGAGTCGACACTGACAATGGAGGTTGACAGTGTGAGGTAAAACAACAACAGTGGGAGTAAACAGTGAGGGGAAAGAGTGGAATTGGATGTAGACAGTGGGAGGGGACTGGCACTGGATGTGGACAGTGGGGGGGGGGGACCAGCACTGGATGTAGACAGTGGGGGGGGGGAGACAGGCACTGGATGTGGACAGCGAAAGAGTCGACACTGACAGTGGAGATCGATGGTGTGAGGTAAAACAACGACAGTGGGAGTAAACAGTGAGGGGAAAGAGTGGAATTGGATGTAGACAGTGGGAGGGGACTGGCACTGGATGTGGACAGTGGGAGGGGAGACTGACGCTGGATGTGGACAGTGGGAGGGGAGACTGACGCTGGATGTGGACAGTGGGAGGGGAGACTGACGCTGGATGTGGACAGTGGGAGGGGAGACCGACGCTGGATGTGGACAGTGGGAGGGGAGACCGACGCTGGATGTGGACAGTGGGAGGGGAGACCGACGCTGGATGTGGACAGTGGGAGGGGAGACCGGCACTGGATGTGGACAGTGGGAGGGGAGACTGACGCTGGATGTGGACAGTGGGAGGGGAGACTGACGCTGGATGTGGACAGTGGGAGGGGAGACCGGCACTGGATGTGGACAGCGAAAGAGTCGACACTGACAATGGAGGTTGACAGTGTGAGGTAAAACAACAACAGTGGGAGTAAACAGTGAGGGGAAAGAGTGGAATTGGATGTAGACAGTGGGAGGGGACTGGCACTGGATGTGGACAGTGGGGGGGGGACCAGCACTGGATGTAGACAGTGGGGGGGGGGAGACAGGCACTGGATGTGGACAGCGAAAGAGTCGACACTGACAGTGGAGATCGATGGTGTGAGGTAAAACAACGACAGTGGGAGTAAACAGTGAGGGGAAAGAGTGGAATTGGATGTAGACAGTGGGAGGGGACTGGCACTGGATGTGGACAGTGGGGGGGGGGGACCAGCACTGGATGTAGACAGTGGGGGGGGGGGGAGACAGGCACTGGATGTGGACAGCGAAAGAGTCGACACTGACAGTGGAGATCGATGGTGTGAGGTAAAACAACGACAGTGGGAGTAAACAGTGAGGGGAAAGAGTGGAATTGGATGTAGACAGTGGGAGGGGACTGGCACTGGATGTGGACAGTGGGGGGGGGGACCAGCACTGGATGTAGACAGTGGGGGGGGGGGAGACAGGCACTGGATGTGGACAGCGAAAGAGTCGACACTGACAGTGGAGATCGATGGTGTGAGGTAAAACAACGACAGTGGGAGTAAACAGTGAGGGGAAAGAGTGGAATTGGATGTAGACAGTGGGAGGGGGGAGACCGGCACTGGATGTGGACGGCGGGAGGGGGGGAGGAGACTAGCACTGGATGTGGACGGCGGGGGGGCGGCACTGGATGTGGACAGCGAAAGAGTCGACACTGACAATGGAGGTTGACGGTGTGAGGTAAAACAACAACAGTGGGAGTAAACAGTGAGGGGAAAGAGTGGAATTGGATGTAGACAGTGGGAGGGAAGAGACTGGTAGTGGATGTAGACAGCAAGAGGGAAATACTGTTATCGATATGAACAGAACCACTCTCACAGCCTAAGGACCGTACGCACCACACTCCTGCACCGGAGGCCGCGCCCAGTTATCTCCCTGGAAACGGGCGGGAAGTACAAATGAACGCCGCCGCACTCACATCATCGTTTGGGTGTACATCCGCGCCCCGAAATATAGTTCTGTTTTTAAACCCATCCGTCATCCACTTCCTTTCACCCGCTACTAGTTTTACATAGTGACGGGTACAAGTTCCTCCATTCCTCAGAGAAACTACTCGAAAACGGACGGTCATTGTTCCAGCCACTGTGCAATGGAAATCGCATGAGAGCTTCCCTCTGATTGGCCAACGTTAGCGGCATAGCGGGAAGCTTCGGGCGCGAAATATCCCAGAGATATTGCATTCTTTATAAAATTTAGTGAAGATAACTAGGTAGGGTAGTGAGGCCATCGTCAAAATATGAAGCCTGGTAGAGAAAATTTTCCAGATTTGAAATTTAGGCGCCAGTTAAATAAGGAGACTGGTCAAAGTTGTGTCGTGATCGTTTAGAGTGTTCCTTTCAACCAATCGACCTTCAGATTACATAGCCGGAGAGGTTGAAAAGGAAGGCCGTCGAGTCAATTAACCAATCGAGCGCCACGTTGCATAACTATCGTAGTTGTTGGGTGGGGAGAAGGACTCATCCAATCGCACGAATTGTTAGTTGGCAATGGCAGTTTGAAGGGCGGAAAATCACCAATAGGCAGGGGATTTGGCTAAAGTAGATAGAGTGGGCGTGAGCAATAGGAACTGATAGACCAATTACAGCGGACACCCTGTGGCGGCGAAGGCTGAGCGTCCGACGCGAGGGTGTCGGTACAGCCAATGGGAAGAGGCGTTAGATAGCCCTGGCGGTTTATGGGGCGGATGGTATATCGTTCCGCCGTCGGCGGGACTCGGCTTTTGCGCAGCTGCGGAGCCGGGTGAAGGCGTGAGGCGGCGTGCGAGGAGCGGCCGACCGGCGAGGGAGCAGCCCCGGGGTTCGCCTCTTTTCATCTCCTCCATTGATGGCCGTTTCTGCCTGAGCCGAAGCTCGACGTTTGCATTCCACACATGAGATTCGTTAACATGGAGCTCATCACGATCTTAGAGAAAACAGTCTCTCCAGGTGAGCGCCAGTCCAACCCCGCCGATCTCCGCTCTCCCTCCTGACGGCTAATAATCCTCTATTTTATTCTACTTTCAGACCGCAATGAGCTGGAGGCGGCACAGAAGTTTCTGGAACAGGCGGCTGTTGAGAATCTGGTCAGTGTTACCTTCCTTTTCAAATTTTCCTTTGAATGGGTGAAAGTGGGGGCGGAGGTTGTCAAGTCAAGATGCTGGTTGTTAAATATTTTATTTATAATTTTCTTTGATGTGACACGAAGCCCCTGGGAGGAGGGAGTGCTCGCACAAAAAAAGATGTCTCGCTGACTGGGGACGACTGTTGAGGGGGATGGGAGGTGTATGGGGGGGGGGTAAAAGTGCAGCCTAACGTGCTGGCCGGATTCCGGTATCGCTCTGCCGCTCTAATTGGCAGCAAGACTCGGCCAATCGGAGCTCGAGCTGGGCACGCGCCGTTGCTGGTCCCGTCCAATCGCCGCGCGCTCAAGGGGTTGGGTTTCCGTTGGCGTCAAGTTGGGTTGATGGGAAGGGAAGCTGGGTATCGCCAAGGCCCCGAGCGCATGTTGCCGGCCCGGCTCCCCAGGCCGGGCAGGGAAGCGTGGTGACCCTGCCAGGCGTGTGCTTAATTTCTCAATAAAGCATCCGTGCTTTCACTCCCGTCCCTCGCACTGATTTGGAGCCCTTTCAAAGATTACAGTCCATTTTGTGTTATTTATGGTTGGCTGAATTGTTTGTAGGTATTCACTTTATGTACTATGTGCAATCTTGTTAGGCTTCCAAATTAAAATGCGGTCATTTTATAACACAGCCCTATTTAAGCCCTGAAACGTGAAAGTCATACAAATAATAGATGAATTGGAAACAGTTTTATTTGTACTATTTAACTTTTTTTATGTACGTGTGTGGGGGGGTGCTTTGGATATGGTAGATTCCTGGAAGATTTCTACCGTTATATACTCCATGGTTGATGCACTGATACAATCTTCATTTGAAGTTCACTTACAGATTGTGCCCATATCTGATTATTTTGGAAGTGATGGAATTACTTTGTCATCAGGAACCGAATGGATTCTGTTCCTCTTTAGCATTTGGATCATTTGCTATTTTCTTGGGTGTGTCAGGGTGTTGAAAGTTTTGTCAACTATAGTTGATTTTGATTTTTAAGTTTTAAAAAATTATTAAAACAGCAAATACTGATTCCAAACAAATTTTTAAAACTGGAGAAGTTCAAACTGTACAAGGTGTTAGATGGATGAGTAACTTGGCTTTTGAAAGCAGTAGTGTGGCTCCCAAATTTGTCTATGCTCAGTGGGTGAATTAATCTTCATAGCCAATTCAACAGTTTAAGCAATGTAGCATATCTTGTAAAGTGATTAATTGACTTTATTAAATCATTTTGTGAGATCATGAAAAATGTTTGAGCTTTTATCGGGCATTTGTACTTTGGTTAGTGGATGAGTCTCAGGAAATTTCTCCTTCAGAAAAGAGACGTTTACGTTTGGCTTGGGCTAGACAGGTATCTATAAACCATCGTTGCTAGACCAAATTACATCAAAACATTGTTTTTTGGCTTTAGATTTAATTATTCCAATGTATTCTTCGCTATTTTCCCATGCTCTACATTTCTTTAATACTATTCAAAGTAAACTATGTCCTAACCCACCCACGTGAAGAGGTACAGTCGATGTTTCAGGCCGAGACCCTTCATCAGGGCTAACTGAAGGAAGGGTTAGTAAGAGAGGGGAGGGGGAGATCCAAAATGATAGGAGAAGACAGGAGGGGGAGGGATGGAGCCAAGAGCTGGACAGGTGATTGGCAAAAGGGATATGAGAGGATCATGGGACAGGAGGTCTGGGGAGAAAGACAAAGGGGGAGTGGAGAACCCAGAGGATGGGCAGGGGGTATAGTCAGAGGGAGAAAAAGAGTGAGAGAAAGAATGTGTGTATAAAAATAAATAATGGATGGGGTACGAGGGGGAGATGGGGCATTAGCGGAAGTTAGAGAAGTCGATGTTCATGCCATCAGGTTGGAGGCTACCCAGATAGAATATAAGGTGTTGTTCCTCCAACCTGAGTGTGGCTTCATCTTTACAGTAGAGGAGGCCGTGGATAGACATGTCAGAATGGGAATGGGATGTGGAATTAAAATGTGTGGCCACTGGGAGATCCTGCTTTCTCTGGCGGACAGAGCGTAGGTGTTCAGCAAAGTGGTCTCCCAGTCTGCGTTGGATCTCGCCAATATATAGAAGGCCGCATCGGGAGCACCGGACGCAGTATATCACCCCAGCCGACTCACAGATGAAGTGTTGCCTCACCTGGAAGGACTGTCTGGGGCCCTGAATGGTGGTAAGGGAGGAAGTGTAAGGGCATGTGTAGCACTTGTTCTGCTTACAAGGATAAGTACCAGGAGGGAGATCAGTGGGGAGGGATGGGGGGGTGGGGGGACAAATGGACAAGGGAGTCGCGTAGGGAGCGATCCCTGCGGAAAGCGGCGGGGGGGGGGGAAGATGTGCTTAGTGGTGGGATCCCGTTGGAGGTGGCGGAAGTTATGGAGAATAATGTGTTGGACCTGGAGGTGGTGGGGTGGCAGGTGAGGACCAGGGGAACCCTATTCCTAGTGGGGTGGCAGGAGGATGGAGTGAGAGCAGATGTGCGTGAAATGGGGGAGATGTGTTTGAGAGCAGAGTTGATGGTGGAGTAAGGGAAGCCCCTTTCTTTAAAAAAGGAAGACATCTCCCTCGTCCTGGAATGAAAAGCCTCATCCTGAGAGCAGATGCGGCGGAGACGGAGGAATTGCGAGAAGGGGATGGCACTTTTGCAAGAGACAGGGTGGGAAGAGGAATGGTCCAGGTGGCTGTGAGAGTCTATAGGCTTATAGTAGACATCAGTAGATAAACTGTCTCCAGAGACAGAGACAGAAAGATCTAGGAAGGGGAGGGAGGTGTCGGAAATGGACCAGGGAAACTTGAGGGCAGTGTGAAAGTTGGAGGCAAAGTTAATAAAGTCAACGAGCTCAGCATGCGTGCAGGAGAGAAAAGTGGGGGACAGATACCAGAATAGGCACGGAACATAGATTGTTCCACAAAGCCAACAAAAAGGCAGGCATAGCTAGGACCCATACGGGTGCCCACAGCTACACCTTTAGTTTGAAGGAAGTGGGAGGAGCCAAAGGAGAAATTATTAAGAGTAAGGACTAATTCCGCTAGACAGAGCAGAGTGGTGGTAGAGGGGAACTGATTGGGTCTGGAATCCAAAAAGAAGTGGAGAGTTTTGAGACCTTCCTGATGGGGGATGGAAATTTATAGGGACTGGACATCCATGATGAAAATAAAGTGGTGGGGGCCAGGGAACTTAAAATCATCGAAAAGTTTAAGAGCGTGAGAAGTGTCACGAACATAGGTAGGAAGGGATTGAACAAGGGGGATAAAACCGTGTCGAGGTATGCAGAAACGAGTTTGGTGGGGCAGGAGCAAGCTGAGACAATAGGTCTGCCAGGACAGGCAGGTTTGTGGATCTTGGGTAGGGGGTAGAAATGGGAAGTGCGGGGTGTGGGAACTATAAGGTTGGTAGCAGTGGATGGGAGATCCCCTGAGCGGATAAAGTCGGTGATGGTGCGGGGGACAATGGCCTGGTGCTCCTTAGTGGGGTCACGATCGAGGGGTAAATAAGAGGAGGTATCCGCGAGTTGTCGCTGTACCTCGGCAAGGTAGAGGTCAGTACGCCAGACTACAACAGCACCCCCCTTATCGGCGGGTTTAATAATAAAGTTAGGATTAGAGCGGAGGGAGTGGAGAGCAGAGCGTTCGGAAGGAGTGAGGTTGGAATGGGGACAAGGTGCGGTGAAGTCGAGACGGTTGATGTCCCGTCGGCAGTTAGCAATGAAGAGATCCAGAGCAGGCAGAAGACCAGAGCGAGGTGTCCATGAAGAGGAGGAGGGTTGAAGACGGGAGAAGGGGTCATCGGTGGGGGTGGAAGAGTCCTTGCCGAAGAAGTAGGCTTGGAGACAGAGCCGGCGGAAGAAAAGTTCCGCATCATGGCGAACGCGGAACTCGCTGAGGTGTGGGCGAAGGGGGACAAAGGTGAGGCCCTTACTGAGGACAGAGCGCTCTGCCTCAGACAGTTGAAGGTCGGAGGGGATGGTAAAGACCCGGCATGGTTGAGAGCTGGGATCAGAGGGGGGAGGGGGGGAGGCTGGGGGTGTCAATGGAGAGGGGAGGGTTGGGGTGAGAAGAAGATGGAGCCTCTGAGGGCTCAGGAGCTGACGGTGGGTTCTGAGGGAGACGGGGTTGCAGAGTGGTGGTGGGGGAAGGGGAGACGGGAGTCACAACAGCAGCACATAAAGACCCGGCCTGGAGTTCAAGGCTGGTGTCGCAGTTGGTGGTTGCGCAATCGCTGTGAAGGTGTCCACGGTCGTTGCTGGAGTCCAGGTTTTGAATATGCCCTGAGCTGTTGGAGCCGGAGAGATCAATGGCAGAGGCTGCAATCTGAAGTTCATGCCTGCTAGTGTCAGGGCCAGCAGGCTCTGGAGTCCGTAGATGTAGGATCTTGCGATCTTTGTCTAACATGACGAAGTCAAAAAAATGGCGATTGCAGGCGTGAATCTGACGGAGGATGAAATAACGGGTAGGACCATTACAGACGGCAAAGAAAGTGTCCCGAAGATGTGGAAGGGTCTGGGATAGGGACACCAAGTACCTCCTCATGGTGGAGAGGGTCACCTTCAGAGCTTGACAGGAGAAGCGGTGAGAGGCAGAGTCAATAAAATGTGAGTACCTGGGATCCTCAGAAGGTCCAAATTGAGTGGCTTGGAAACGAATCCTAAAGCCAACTGGAGTAAGTTGGCGACGAGGGTACGTTCCAAGAAAGGATATATGGCTGTGATAGCGAGTCTGAGTCAAAGTGTGGTCGAAAAGTTGAAGAGCCGAAGAAATTACAGATGGGGAGCAGTGAGAGATGGCTTCACTGAACTCCCGTCGAAGAGAGGATCTAAACTTCTTCGGTGTAGGCATCACCGGAAGAGGCTTCACAGTAGTGAATTTAAGCACAAACAACAGGAATTCTGCAGATGCTGGAAATTCAAGCAACACACATCAAAGTTGCTGGTGAACGCAGCAGGCCAGGCAGCATCTGTAGGAAGAGGTGCAGTCGACGTTTCAGGCCGAGATGAATTATCTGTCATCTTCAGAATGGAGTTTGGAAAAGGTAAAGTACCAAGAGGTCTGCCCTCCAAAAGGACATGAATTCATTCAATGGATGTGCTATCGTTTGACATGGGAAGTCTTAATTATGTCAATTTGTCACCATTTTTATTCCAGTTTTGAGCCAACCAACATGTTCGTCCAGTTGGCCTTTCATTAAGTCACCCAGGTATTGTGAGTTTGAGAATGCAAGTTATTTCCAGATTGTAATCTGTAAGGGGAATCTCACTTGTTTCTACCCCAGGCCTGGATTATTAAACCCATTGCTCTATATTTTGCTTGTATCAATATGTTAATGAAGCAAGGTGACTGTCTTTCTAGCTTTGATTTTATGACACAGCTTTGGATTTAGCCTTTTCTTTAACAGTGACACCGTGCCCTAAGTAAGCTGCAGGGAAGGCTTGTCTGACTCTGTGAATGATCCTAATGCAGCACTGGCAGCTATAAAATAGTATACTCCAACTGCATCTACTGAAGGGAAAGCCTGTCCTTGTCCTTTGGGTGATACACTTGTACGTGCATAGTTTTGCTGCAAGGATTTTCACTAGTTTGAGATGTCTATAACTAGTACAGTTTCAGAACCTTTAGCTTATTATATTTGGGCAATTTTCTAAGTCATTTGTTTGGAAAGAACATCATTAAAAATGAAGTGCTTTAATATGGAAATTTTGGTGGATAAGCACACAATTTCAGCTGGTAGTGTAGATTTCATAGTCACCTTTTATTTTCCTTCAATATTGTCATAGCCCTTAGGGGAAGAGAATTCTAAGGATTCTCTACGAACGAAGGACTTTCTTGACACCAATTCAAATACTCTGACCCTTTTGTTCTTAACTCAGAGGAAAAGTTTTTCTCTTCATTCAGCTCATCAAGCTTAAAAATTCTGACATTTCAATGCATCTCAGATTTTAGCTCTTGCAAGCAAGCCTGTTTGTCCACTATGAAACTTGCACTCCCGTATGATAATCCTTTTTTAGGTGCGACTAAAACTGTAATACTCCGGGTTTGGTCTCACCAAGGCCCGTTCTTGCAGTAAGACATCTTTTCCTTCCTACTTGTTTCCTGCACCTGCACTATTTTTTTTAATAACTAGATCTCATTGGGCATAAATTGTACCCAGATTTTTAAAGTCAGTGCTTGTTCTGCTAATCATTTCCTTTAGTGAAAGTACTATTTTTTAAACTAAGATGTAAAAACAGAACGAGCGTTGTTTATGAATCAATGTCATCACTAATCACAGTCATTGGTAGTTGGGTGCCACAATAGTGTAATGGTTAGCATGACACTATTGCAGCTTGGGGTGTTTCAGAGTTTAATTCCAGCACCACTGTGTAAGGTATGCCCTCCTTGTGGAATGCATAAGTTTTCCCTGGGTGATTCAGTTTCCTCCCACAGTGCAAACACATAGTGGGTAGGTTAATTGGTCATTGTAAGTTGTCCTGTAATTAGGTTGGGGGTAATTGGGGTTTGGGGATTGCTTTGGCAGTTTGGCTGGAAGGATCTACTCACTAAATACAGTTCCAGTTTGCTATCCAGGATCTTTTTAATCGGTGTTGTTAAATAGTCACCCTTGTTTAGAGTGAACTGCTTTTTAAAAAATAAGACAATGTGATTTCAGTTAAGCTGATCAGTGGAGCAACTTTAAAGGTATATTGCCCCGTGTTGTCAAGTAACTTAGATTTCTAGAGGTACTTTGTGGATGTCTTTGTCATAGTATGAACTATAATGGGAATGGTAGTATTGAATTCAGTTTGAGTTGAATTTGCTAAAATGTACTAATACTGTGTATAAAGCACTGAATTTGAAATTGGTACAGGTTCGAATAATTAACTTTATTTTAACTCGATGGAAGGAATGCAGTCTTGTGTGTATTTGAGCAGAGAAGCAATTACATTTCAGTTTAAAATCTAGTATTGGTATTTTGTTATAACCATGCAGTAGCTGGCCTTGAAAATATTTATTGTAGTTCCAGATAGTTGAGTTATATTTTATAGTATGGATCACCGTCATTGTTCCTAATCCCCAGTTCCACTGAGGCCATTAGATAAAAACCAGTTAAATCACATTGATGAAGGTTATTTTGCCCATTGCTGTAGTTAATTAAACTTGACTCCCCATGGTTTTATTTTCTTCCTCTTTGAAGTATTTATTTAATTCTTTATTCTATCAAATTTGTTTAAATGTCCAAAAATTGAATTTGATTCCCAGCTCTGGGACACATCAGTGTTTATAAAGGTCAGAATTACTTTTTATAAGTTTCACCTTTTAATAATTGTCATTGGTTTGTGTGGGTTTACAGCCTTCGGGTATTTGTGCATGTGCACCCCATGCGTTTCTCTCCCTTAATGGAAGTATGTGATAATTTAAAGCACATTAATGAATCAGTTGAGTTTTGTGACACACTTAAATGCAAATTATTCAATTAGTGGGGTTTGAATTGCTGTTACAATAGTCATCTTCCGATGACGACTGTGCTACCAAAATGTTCATTAAATTCCGAGAAGACCCATTGCTTGTCTAGGATTTATTTCATCTTTCTAACCTGTAGAATCAGTGAATTTATTTAAAATCTTGCATCCATCCCACAACGTGAGGGAGTAACTTGCATCTCTTATGACTCTGTTGCAATGTAGAGACATGTGAATTTGTAAGTCTAATGGCTTGAGGAAAGGAGCTGTCACGTAGTCTGCTGGTCCTGGCTTTAATGCTGTGGTACCGTTTGCCTGACGGAAGCAGCTGAGACAGTTTATGGTTTTTGGGGGGGGGGGGTGACTGGTGTCCCCAATGATCTTCTGTACCTGCTGCTGTATATGTCCTCAGTGGAGGGAAGTTCATGCCCACAGATGCTCTGGGCTGTCTGCAGCACTCTCTGCAGTGCCCAGTGCTCTGGGTTGGTGTAGTTCCCATGCCAGGCAGTGATACAGCCAGTCAGGATGCTCTGTGATGCCCCTGAAGAAAGTCTTGAGGATTTGGAGGCTCATGCCGAACTTCTTCAGTCGCCTGAGGTGAAAGTGTTGCTGTTCCTTTTTTTGCCACACAGCCGGTGTGTACAATCCAGGTGAGATCTTCAGTGGTGTGTATACCGAGGAACTTGAAATTACGCACCCTCTCAACTGCAGGCCCATTGCTGATCGGAGCGAGCCTGTTTCTGTTCCTCCTGTAATCCACAATCAGCTCTTTCGGGTTTTTTTGGACAATGAGGGAGAGGTTGTTAACCTTGGCATCACTGTGTCAGGGTGTCACCTTCTCTTTAGGCTCTCATCACTGATAGAAACAAGGTTGATGGATGTCATGTCATCTGCGAATTTGATCAGCAGATTTGAGCTGTGTAACAGCTCAAAAGGGAGTAGAGGGGACTCGGGTCACAGCCCAGGGGGGGTGGGGGGGTTGCACCTGTGTTGAGGGGCAGAGGTGAGTGAACCCATCCTTGCCACTTGTCGGTGATCTGCTGGAAATACACTAGAATTTGGGTTAGGATGTCACCGAAGTACAAACGTTTGTACATTTGGCATGTGAGCCACTGGAGCATCTGAGCTTTATTTCTCTTGGAGCAGATTACTTACATAATATTTGTATCTGTGCAGTGCTGTATTCTGACATAAAGTGTAAAAGTTTTTTCTAGGTCTGGTATTTTTAAAAAAATTTGGCACATAACTAGCTGGAATGCAACAAGTGAGTGTAATGGTCTACTGTGCTGACAAATCTGAGTGGGATGTTTCCAGGTGTATCAACCTTTATTCACTCGATAAGTAACTACTTCAGTATTGGTGGTCACTACCAAGTATTCTCATCTCTTGTGAGATTAAGTATTTGGGATACAGTTTACATGATTTAGCTTTTAAGATGTATTCTAGCACCACTGGTGTTGTACTTAAAGACTGTGGGGTCTCTTTTAAATGGGTAATGATTTTGTTTACCAGGCATTGTTGGCAACTAAGATTGCAATCAATCATTCTGTTAATACCCCACCTATCCCTAGGTGTTGCTATCATATGTGTATTACATGTTCAAAGTGAGGCTTGGATTTGTTCTTGGCTTCTAGTGTGTACATTCTGGTTATCCTAAGCACCTGTCTGCCTTGTATCAGTGACATTGTGCATAATGCCTTAGGAGGTTTAAAGAAGCTCTTGAATCAGAATTATTGTGGGACATGATAGACATTATAACTGCTGAAATAATGTTATTTCCTATTTTGTTACAGCCAACCTTCTTGGTGGAACTCTCAAAGGTACTAGCAAACCCAGGAAACAGTCAGGTTGCTCGAATTGCAGCTGGTCTACAAATCAAGAATTCATTAACATCTAAGGACCTTGATGTCAAGACACAGTATCAGCAAAGGTGGCTAGCAATTGACAGCAATGCTCGTCGAGAAATCAAAAACTTCGTAAGTTAGTGAAGCAATGATGACTTTAACAAATATTACTGTGTATGATTCTTATGGGAATGTATGCATTAAGAGTGGGTGCATGTTAGTCCAAGCATTTGAGTAATAAAAATATTATGGACAAGGAAGAAGTTTTCGCATGCCTCAGCATTCCAGGACATTTGGATTAAAAACAATATTTCTTGTCAGTACAACTTTTCATTGCATTGAGATCAGCTTGATCTCCATGTGCCCAGCTGGTCTGCAGTTTGATATGCACATGGCAAGTGTTTCAAGAGGTACATTTAATGTCAGAGAAATGTATACAATACACATCCTGAAATTCATTTTCTTCGCAAACATTCAGGAAAACAGAAGTGCTACAAAGAATGAATGACAGTTAAATGTTAGAACCCTAAAGCCCCCCCACCCCCAAGAAGCATCTGTGCCCCCACCAAGCATTAAAGCGTGCAGCAAAGCATCTGTAAAGACAAACTTGCAGTACCCCAAAGACTAATAAGGGAAAAAGAGGTATCCCTGTTTCACAGCAAGAAGGGAGACATAACAAAACTCACTGCTTATGGTGTTAAAGGTCTGTTGCACCACTTTTTCTGAGCTCTCTGCTTCTGAGCACACAGCCAGCATCAAGCACGCTGCTTCCGATCTTCCGTAGCGCATCAGTTGACGGCAACAGCGCCAGACTTGAATCCGCTCACCTCAGTGAAGGTGCACTAGTCTTCTAGGCCAAGTTGTGAGGCCCTGAGAGCGGGTTCCATTCCTGCAAAGAACCAAAGTCAGCGTGTAACTCCAGTTCAGAGTCAAGTGTTATGCTAGTTTATGGTTACTTCTGTACAAATGATTTGGATCTGAAACATTCTGGAGACGTCTTGCTGTGCCTGTTTGATGTACAGTCGTAGCAGTAATTTTTCTGAGCTTCAGTATTATATTAGGAAATGGAGCAACTCTTCCTGGATATAATGCAGTGTTTATGTTGTAGGATATTGAGCTCTACAATATGAAGGATAGTAGAATATTGGTTTATATTACAAAGCTTGCTGTAAAATGATAGCTACATTACATTTTCAGAGGTTATTGTACTGTTTCCAGATACAAAACTTGATATCAAACTTTAATGACGTAGAAGCTGTTTTGAGGGTTAAATTAGTGTTAAATTTCACTTTCTTTTCTGATTTAACTTTTTAGTTTCAGTTTTCTCTCCAGCGCTCAAGTGATTTACCTAAGTAGTAATCTTTCAAGCTTTGGTTCCTGAGGAGGGTGGTGCTTGTTGGCTTTGGGGCTGTGGAGGAATTAAAGGCATAGTTTGTGCTAGTATATTGTGCTGGTGGTATTTTTACTGCTTCAAAAAAATGCTTGTAGGTCCTGTGGGAACGTGTCCTTGAAGTTGTGGTTACTTATCTGAAGAACTGAAATTCATTTATAACTTCTAACTCGTCTCGCAGGTTTTGCAAACTCTGGGAACAGAAACTTACAGGCCCAGCTCTGCATCTCAGTGTGTTGCTGGAATTGCATGTGCGGAGATCCCCGTTGTTCAATGGCCTGAGCTCATTCCTCACCTAGTTGCAAATGTGACAAACCCTAATAGCACCGAACATATGAAAGAGGCAACTTTGGAAGCTATTGGCTACATTTGCCAGGATATTGTGAGTATTTACTTTGTAGTTGCATTTCAGTCATATGGTATCTGTGCAGCTTGGCTTTTTTCCCTGAATATGAAGTTCCCATTCAATAAGCATTTTTAACTTTTGTATGGTATGTGACAGTAGGTTACTTGATTGGCATTCCATCCACCGTGACTGCATTCTGTACAATCTAAGAGTGAAGTGTACTTATTTGGCAAATTATTCAAATCGCACAGCCCAAGTTTGTGACCCTTGCTGTTTGGAAGAGTAATAACATGGGGATACATCCATGAAAAGCCTTACCTTCAAGTTGCACTCATTCCTCGCTTGGAAATGTACAAGTTTTTTTTTTTATTAATCATTGCTCGGTCTAAATCTTGGAACAGTTGAATTATAGGAATAATGTGCAGTACTTGGTGGACTTCTCTAGGATGTTTGGGATGGACAATAAATGTTTACCTCAGGCACATAAATTAAAAGGGGATTATTTTTAAGAAAAATGTTGAATAAGATCAACAGGTCAGGCAGCATTTATGGCAGGATTTCCCAACCTGGCGTCCGTGAACCCCTTGGTTAATGGGAGGGGTCCATGGTGTAAACAAGGTTGGGAACCCTGATCTATGGAAAGGAATAGACAGCTGACGTTTCGGGCCAAAACTCTTCAGGAATTAAAACTTGTTGATTATGAGCTGGGTGTTCCATAACATTCAAGCATTTCTTTTAATGTCACAGATGTAAGAAAAATTGGTTACGTCAGTTATTGGGGATGGGGGAGAATGATGTAACCAGTTAACATCAATTATCTTAGTAAGCATGCAATTGGAGTGTACTGCATGAATTTTAAAGGCTTCCTCTTTTGTGGGCTAGGAAATGCTAAGCAACTATTGACTTTTCAGGATCCCGAACAACTACAGGACAAATCAAATGAAATCCTTACTGCAATCATTCAAGGAATGCGCAAGGAGGAGCCCAGCAACAATGTAAAGTTGGCTGCAACAAATGCACTGCTCAACTCCTTGGAATTCACTAAAGCTAACTTTGACAAAGAGGTAAGAGGCTATTTTTAATGCTATGAAGATGGTCAGCACTCCAGACAAACAGGGGTGTCTGGTTGATTATGATCTAGCCAATCAACCAAGCATAAATGTTTGGCCTTCTCCCTCTTCTCTACCCCTTGTCTTCCCTCTTTCCATTTAAATAACAGTTGGTTGTTGGCCTCAAGTCTGTGATGAGAAATCATGCACCACGCTGCTCTCCTGATGAAATTCAATGAATTAAAGCTGAGACTTGCAGGTTATGTAAGGTTTTTATGCTGACTAAAATTTTTCTGTGTATGGTAGTCTAATGCAACTTGAGTGAGTGGGAACGAAATAGCTACCCCTAAATTAACATTTATTTGAACAAATTGGGAAGAAGGTAAAGATTAAAATCTAAATTTTAAAAAATTGACTTTTTTTTTTTTAAGTATAAAGATAAACGCAGAAAGGGGCAGACATGTTTTATAAACTTGTTTCATTGATTATTTTTTTCCTTTGTGGTTAAATTAATGGAAGTTACTGGCACTGGTGCTTTTTCAAAAATATTTATAAAATGTAGTTGGCAGAGTACAAGTGTACTGAAACCAGTGTACTTTTTTATTTCCATGAATGTCTTTGGCCCTCAAGTTCACTACACAATTTCTTTACCAAGTATTATACATCAGCTATGTTCTCTAGATTAGCTTTTGTGTCTTTACAGATGTTTGTTTTCTCTTTTACAGTCTGAGAGGCACTTTATTATGCAAGTAGTTTGTGAAGCAACTCAGTGCCCTGATACAAGGGTAAGTCCGACTGCCTTAAATTCTGTGCAGTGCTAGAGATTTCAATAGTAAATACATCCACTGAGTGAATTTGATGTTTGAATCTAATAGGTGAGAGTGGCTGCCTTGCAAAATTTGGTGAAGATCATGTCCCTATATTACCAGTATATGGAAACTTACATGGGTCCAGCTCTTTTTGCTGTAAGTATAATTTGTATTTCAGATTGCTTTTTCCCGTTTGCAGAATCTAGTTTAGTAACTGGAGCAGAAGTTCCCGACTTTTTTTTTATATATGCCATTAACGGAGGGTTCCATGGACCCCAGGTTGGGAACTCCTGATCTACAGTATCTGAAAATCAGTGACCATTGGGGCTTTGCAGAACAGGTTTTTCAGACTACAGTGATCCTTGGGTTGCGGACATTCATCCTTGCAAAATTAACAAACCATTACCCAAAAGGTCCTAGATATGGGATAGAGTTTAAGTAGGGAAAAATGCATGTGTTTTTCCTCTTGGGTTCAGTGGGAAATGTTTTGGTATTGTGGGAAATTGGTTCATCGTTGTCAAGGTACAGTGAAAACCTTGTCTTGCTTTCATACAGATCAAATCATTACGCTGGGGTGTCCCAACCTCTGGTCCACAGACCCCCTAAATAAGGTTGGAAACCCCTGCGTTACAGTGTATTGAGGTAGAATAAGCTTAAATATCAGTGCAGTGTAAAAGCTACAGAGAAAGTGTAGAACAATTGTTTTCAGTGAACTGCAAGATTCTAAAGGGAGCGTGGGGAAATAGGGCCCTGGTAAGTTTAAATTGTGAGAACTGAGGTCCCAGTGAGCCAGATGCCGAACTGTTGGGATTTACAGCACTCGATAGATTATTGGAATTTTCCTGTCAATGAATCCTTGTGCACAAGTAGTGAAGCCTGTTCATTTAGATGTAGACTGAAATCTAGTATGGGTGACGTTTCACCCTTTGTTCAGTATGCAGTTGAAAATATTTATGAAAAATCTTGATAATTATTTGGTCATCCCTTTTCTGCTAGTATTTCCATTAAATGTTTTTGCTTTTTTGAAATTTCAAAGATTACCATTGAAGCTATGAAGAGTGATATTGATGAAGTCGCCCTACAAGGAATTGAGTTCTGGTCCAATGTTTGTGATGAGGAAATGGATCTGGCTATTGAAGCTTCTGAGGTATATTTTATTTTAATGTTACAAAAAGATGCATTGGATTTAATTCTTTCTGCCTTTCCTTTGTGGGGATGCAGAGGCATAAAATTTTATGCTAGGAAAGCTCCTGGAAATGTTAAGCCATGTCCTGTTTATCGGATGCAAAAGAGCCTGTGGCACTATTTGTAAACTGGAAGGGCACTGTCTCCTGTGTCCTGACAAACTCCTGATCCCTCAAAGAGATTTGATCAATTTATTTTGTTTGAATTTGGGAGCACAGAATTTCTCTATTCTAACTTTGCTGCAGTTATTGTAAAGAATTTTCCTTGGTTGTAAAGTATTTTGAGGTGTGTTGTGGTTGTTAAAGAGGTAATCATTAAGTTTGTTCTCAATTTCTTTGCCTGTTCCTGGGACATTCCTCATATAGGAGACAAATCTCAATTTTCAAACAAGAATTTTATTACTTTCAGTGTGCGTTTGCCTATTTTGCTTTTCCACATGCTTACCTACTTTGTTCAGGTGACAAGGGAATGTACAATTCCAGCTGCTGATTGTTACCATGTGGGTTTCCTCTGGATCCTCCCACAGTCCAAAGATGTACTAGTGGGTAGGTTAATTAGCCATTGTAAATTGTCCTGTGATTAGGCTAGGATTAAATCAGGGGCTTGCTGGGCAACATGGCTCTAGGGCCTGGAAGGGCCCTATATAAATAAATACGTAAATGCAGCGGTGCTGATTAGTCACAAGCCACTGAAAACTGGTCATGCAATGTATTGATGGTCTCTTGTAGCACCGACTACATGAATGCGTGACCAGTTTGGGGTGAATGGTCCCCATCACCAATACAAGCTGAAAGTTGTGACTTCAGATATGTAAAACATAGTGCACTGCGCCACAATGAAACTGTAGTTAAGTTATGTTCAGCCAAAGCAGAGCCTTTATTTGATAAGCTGTGTAAAAGTGAAAGCTCTTTTCTAGATTCAGAGTTGCATTGGATATAAGAGGTGCGTTGTGAGTTTGGTTTATTATACTGGAGTAATTTGTATTGATTTCTTTTTCCTTTGCACAGGCAGCAGAACAAGGAAGGCCTCCTGAGCATACAAGCAAATTCTATGCAAAAGGAGCGTTGCAGTATTTGGTACCCATTCTCACTCAAACTTTGACTAAACAGGTAATTCTAAGATGGTTCAGATGAACCTGTATCTGATTTTGTGCTGATTACTTTCTTTGTGCTAGAGTTTGATATGAATATCAGCAAACTATTTCACAGCTGAGTTAATTGCTATTTATTTATACTCTGCTCAATTGATAGCTGTGAAGTACAATGTGCACAAATACATATACTTTTGAAGAAGACTTTTGTACAACATTAAGATTGAGCTGTAATTATACATTTAGATCAGCTCAGATGCTGGTTTTGGAGGTGAGGCTGCCTCCTTGAAGCAAGTTGAAAGTTGCTCTATAATGCCATCGGTTTTCTTTCCCCATTTTGGGAATATAGTTGTGTTTTTCTTTTAATTTTAAGTTTATATTTCAATATGACAAAATATGTAAAGCACACCGGCTCCATTTTCTTTGAATAACATTCTTGTTGGTTATAAGGGTTGGATAATATTTGATTAATCAAACAAAAATTTAGCTCTAGATTTTACTTCTGTTGAACGAAAGGTATTTTGTTTGTAGAAGGAAGGAACATGCTTTCAATTTGGTGCCAAGTGTGCATTTCTCTTCCCTTTGTTACTATATCCAAAGTATAATAGACTGGAATACAATGTGCATTTCATTCTCATTGGAGACACTCCTGATATGGCCCAGGTCAGCTAATTGCTCCCTTTTGCTTTTTTCATGGGTATTCAGACTGCAAAGATCTGTTTGGGTTTTTCTAAGGTTCTGAATGGTGTATAGATACAATTCTGTAGCAAAGAACTGCAAAACAGCTGACATTATTATGCTCTTGCCTTGATAATTTTTTAAAAATTCAGAATGCTGACTGCTTCCCCTTGAAACCAGTTTGCATTTTAGTCGGCTTATTACAAATGTTAATATATATAAATTATTTGTGAATGCTTCTGGCTAATAGAATGCTCAAGACAATGAGATTGTGGTGCTACTCCAGTCCGTGCAAAACGGGTATCTACAGTGCATGAGGTACAGCTTAATTTGAAAAAAAAAATCCCATATTTACAAGCATCAAATGACTTAGTCCATAACACTCAAAGGCCATCGGCGGGCTGGGGTGTAGTATCATTCAGCTGCACAATAGACCTGGAAGAAGCTGTTTTTAGGTCTTGCTGTCTTGACTGAGATGTTTCTGTATTTCCTACCAAATGTCAGGAGTTTGAAGGGTGTCTGGGATGAGAGGAGAGTGGTTTGAAGCTGGCCAATGAGAAACTGGTGTCCTTGAAAAATAAATTAAGCCATCACCTTTAAAAACAGCTAAACTTTGTCAAGTTATTCTGAATTTGTTAATGTTTACCTGTTATTATTAGTTGGAGTATTGCTTTCTGTTAATGTGCTGGCATATGATGGAGCTGGCTGTTTATAGTGGTCCTAGACCAAGGGTTCCCAACTTTTTTTTTAGAAATACAATGGACCATTACTGTTAAGCAAGGGGTCTGTGGGACCCTAGGTTGGGAATCTGCATCCCTGTGAACTGTAAATCTATAAAGGAGCTTTTGTATTTCTATGTATAGTCTTAATCGTTTGTAACTCCATGGATAAATTTGATTTGGTGTCAGTGCACATGTCTGAGAAAGCAATATGTGGTTTGTTCTGCACTACAATTTTAATGATTAGCTTTGTCACATGTGCATTGAAACATGCAGTGAAATGCATTGTTTGTGTTAACACTGGCGCAATCTGATTTGTACTGGAGACAGCATGCAAGTGTCGCCACACTTAACAGCACTAGTTCTTGTGTCTTTGGAAGTTGGAGCATTCTGAGAAAGACCACACAGTCATAGGGAGAATATTCAAACTCCTTCCAGCAGTGGCAGGAATTCAACCCCGATCTTGCAGCTGATGTGTGAAGTGTTACACTAATACCTACACTACTGAGTCTCCCCATGTCATCCTGTATTTCTGTGTGAAAGTAAAACCTCTGATAAATGGTGATCTTCATTCTTGCATGCTTGAAACTAAAACAAGTAAAGTAAGTTTAGGTAAATTTTAAGTGTACAAAGCAGTTAATTTGAATTCTTCCATTTCTTGATTGTCAATGACTTGATCAGGTTACTAATTTTTCTATTTCTTCATTGTATGAACTGCTGGAAAACATCTAATTGCTGATTCAGAAGATCTATATTATTTGATGTAGACTGGCAGCTTTGCAACGGTGCTTTTTAACTTTGTCCTTTCTCTGCAAGGATGAAAATGATGACGATGATGATTGGAATCCGTGCAAAGCTGCTGGTGTTTGTCTCATGCTGCTTGCGACCTGTTGCGAAGATGACATTGTTCCACATATACTCCCATTTATTAAGGAACACATCAAAAATCCAGACTGGAGATACAGAGATGCCGCAGTGATGGCATTTGGCTCCATATTGGAGGGACCTGAACCCAATCAGCTTAAACCACTAGTGATACAGGTAGCAGTACATTCTATTGCATTTGTTTTTTCAGTCATGACAACTGAGTCTCAAATATTGTGCTTTGAAATTTTGCTCTGGCTTGGTTATAAACATTGGGTATTAGCAATGTGTGCTGTCGACTTTCAGTAAAATTAGCTTGGGCTTTTGAAGAGTGTTACCAGATTAGGCAATAAAGCACATGACTTACTAAATCAGGTAACTGAAGAAAACATTTTATTTGATTGAAGATGTAGTGATTTTAACTGAGAACTCATTTTGCACTGCAGCTTCCTGTTTTAAAGAGCTGAGCTCTTTCTCAGACTGGTGCAAAGCCTTGGAACCCCAAAGGCGCGCGGTCAGTGAGCCCTAAGAGCAGGAGCGAACATCGTAAGGAACTGAAGTTTAAGTGCAGCTCTAGGTCAGGGTCTTCGACAGAACCCCATCCACCTTGAAAAGGAAAAAGAGAGACATCAAAGGTAGAAAATAAACTGTTTCTGCAGATGAGTTGTTTAGCGCCATCTTAGCTCTGCCCAGTTGACAAGGTGTCTTCATAGTAGTGATATCGTCTAGTGATAACGGAGTTGAGAAAGATAATAAATTGGCCATGGTGGCCTGATTAGCCTAATTCTCCTCCATTCTCTTATGATTTCTCACTTTAAAAGTTGCCAAAAGTAAATATTTGGTGGGTTTAGTCTTTTTTTTAATATCCTTGGTGTGTCATTTTTGATTGAAGGCGATGCCCACACTGATCGAGCTAATGAAAGATCCTAGTGTTGTGGTTCGGGATACTACAGCGTGGACAGTTGGTCGGATTTGTGAGTTGCTTCCTGAAGCTGCCATCAACGACGTATATCTTGCTCCATTACTACAGTGTCTCATTGAAGGCCTGGCTGCTGAACCTAGAGTTGCTTCTAATGTGTGTTGGGTAAGTTACAAGTTAATTTAATAAGTGTCAGAAAGTTCAGCTACTGATTCATGGTTTAATTTCAAAATTTGAAAACTGCAAATAAGTGGTTTTAAATTGGGTTTTGATTGCTTTAAGTCCCTCACCCAGTTCAGTTCTATTGGTTGTGGAAGAGGATGTGACAGACAGATGCTGATATAAAGCTCTATTAATAACTTCCAACTGTGGCTCACTTCCTTTTCATGCTCATTTCTTAGTTATTTCTCATAAACTACAAAGAGGATCTACAATGTCGGCTGTACACTTTCTACCATTCCCAGCCATGAGTTGTACCTTATTCTAAGCATGCACTTTGAACTTTTTGAAATAGAGAGCTGTTTGTAGTGAAGTGTGGTTATTATTTGCAAATGTAATTTTATGCCTGGCTGTATTTGAGAAATGTGAGATACAGTGGGGGAAGTCAGCGAGTACAGGCGTCAAACACCGTGAGCTGGCTGTGTCTTTAGTAGTGTGATCCTAAGCCTGTTATTGATTCCATCTGTAGAAAGGTTAAGATACCATAAAGCCAACCATTACAAGCATCTTATGAAGTATTTGTGAGGATGATCTAAGATTTAACTGTAGAGATGGTACATTTAGGAAAATCTTGGCTTATTTCATTTTCCCTCTTTTTGTATTTGCACAGTTTTGGGTATTTTTGCATGTTGGTTGTTTGTCCTGTTGTGTGCAGTGTCTTTCATTGATTCTGTTGTGGTACTTGTATTACTCTGATTGCCTGAAAGGGTTTTTTATGGTGATATATGCACTTAAATAATAAATTTACTTGAACTTTGGATTTGCTCCCGCTCTCTCGCACGACCACCTCCCTCACTCACCCTCTCAACATGGTCTCTTTCTGTAGGCATTCTCCAGCTTGGCAGAAGCTGCTTATGAAGCTGCAGATGTAGCAGATGATCAAGAAGAGCCTGCAACCTACTGTTTGTCATCATCTTTTGAATTGATAGTACAAAAGCTGCTGGAAACTACTGATCGGTAGGGGATCTATCCTTAATGCACTTACTGCTATTTAGTTCATTGAGATTCAGGTTTATCATACAGTGAAACGTGTCATTTGCAATAACAGCACACAACCCGGAGAAGTGCTGGGAGCAGTCTGCAAGTGTCACCACAATTCCTGTTCCAACAGCAAAACAAGCCCCTTTCTTGCCTTCACATCCCCGTCACCAGTCCCAGAATTCTGAAACTCGTGGGCATTGGGCCTCAAACCACCATTTCTCCTGGATAAATGAGTGACTTAACACTGGTAATTTAGGCTTTGTAACTACACGACAGATTTCCTGCAATTCTTAAAGTTTGTACTTTGCAGTATTTTGATACATGACAATTGAAGCTAAGTTGTGAGTTACTGTTTGGTCTTGAATCCAGTAACTTGCTTATGTGAGAGATTAAAGAACACAGTGGATTCCAGTAAATTGGGTCATCGGTTAATCAGGGCAGCCGCTTATTTGGGGGCACTCTTAACAAAAACTGAGAAAATAGCAGGAATTCCCTTTGTTTATTTGAGACATTGTGCAGCTTTATTGGGACAGAAGACTTGCCAAACAGTGCATGCACTTAGACACAACACCACGCTTAGGGTGAACGGGTCTTAAATTCAGTTGTGTGTGTTCGTGTTCAAAAGGCAGTGATTTTGGTCACTGATGGTTGGTGAGAAATAAGTCAGTAAGACAACTTGTAACTGTTTTGCTCACTGCAGTTTCAAGCATTTGTGCTTGGAGATGCCAAAAACAGGAGTGATAATGAAACTATTTCAGCAAGTTAGGAACTAGGAAGAATTTGAAAGTATTGACAGTACTATAATGAAAATGAAGATTTGGAGGATACAATTGTATGAAGGCAGTCCATTGTCTGCACTGATTGTTAATTTGTAGTCCGTCAAATGAACGGCAGTGAACACTGAATGAACTCCTCCATCGATAACTATTAGGAACTAATACAGTTTTATAGAATTGTTGTAGTATTGGTAGTGTTCTAATAGTGGCGCACATTTGTAACCAAGTTCAATGCTCTTTAGGCCTGATGGACATCAGAATAATTTGAGGAGTGCTGCCTATGAGGCATTGATGGAGATTGTCAAGAACAGTGCCAAGGACTGCTATCCAGCTGTGCAGAAAACAACTCTGGTTATCATGGAAAGGCTACAGCAAGTATTGCAAATGGAGGTCTGTATTTTAATGTAACTCAGTTCCCATTTGAAAATAGTGCCATGTTTTACAGTTGTGAGTAAAATTGTGATCTAGGTAGTATAATGGACAGCAAACTTTTTATATTTTGAAGGCTGCTCAAAGCCTATGAGCTGAGTGCTGGCAGACTAAATAAATGCCCAGGGTTGTTTTGCATCCTTTGTTTCTTTGGCAGAAGTGCTTTAAGATGCATTTGAGCAGCAAACACATCTTACGTGGTTATTGAAATAATGTATGTGCAATTCTACATCCTCCCGTTTAACAAACACGTGCCTGTACCTTAAAATGCTGTCATGAAGTGACATTGCACTTGTATAAATGTTCGTAGGCAGTGCAGCTGGTCAAATGCAATGGATCATCTTATCAGTCGTCATACCTGAAATCCAAAATTCTGATATGTATATTTTGCCAAAACCAGCACATTGCCCATTGTCTTGCAATTAGTTTGGCCAAGAATGTTTTGGGATGCCACGTGATTTTGAGGGATTCTGGTAATTAGTGACACTGTACTTTGAATTTGGGTAAATGTCCTATTAAAATGTTTAAAGTTGCTGATTGTCGTTTTGTTCTTTTCAGTCTCACATTCAGAGTACCTCAGACAGAATTCAGTACAATGATCTTCAGTCTCTCTTGTGCGCTACCCTACAGGTAACTCATTTCAGATAATCTGGATAATACCATAATTACCCTTTTATTTTGCTACTTTTCCCCATGCTCAGAATTTTGATGTCAAACATTATGTTTACCATTATGTTATTAAATTGGCTTCCTGATATGTGCCAAATTAAGCCAGATGAAGCAAATTATTTATGTAGTTCAGGCGTTCCCAACTTTTTTTATGTCACGGATCCCTACTGTTAACTGAGGGGTCCATGGACACATTGGTTGGTAACCCATCATCTAGGTGAATTGCAAGCCAGAGCCTTTATTCCTCTCTGCATCTTGTGGCACATCAGGCAGCAGCTTTGCCGTTTCTTTAGCATTTGTATGTTTGAGGCAGAGTTGCTAGCTCGACTCTCAACTCAGCATGGATAGAAAGTGTGCGAGGAGCCAGCTGGATTCAAACTCGGGACCACTCCATGCAGTCCAGTATGGGTGCCACTACACCGGCTAGCATAAGGCAGATCGTTCATCTGTAATTACAGAATTATTTAAGCCCCTTACCCCTTACTGGATCATGGGCTGCCAATAGCAGCACGACAGAATCTTTGATTCTCGGCCAGTCTTTCAAGTTATCCCCAAATGTAAACCCATCTTCGAAGATCCTCTCTCTCCCAGGGATGAGGTCTTTGGAGCTTTGTCAACGTTTCTGTAGTTTTTCTGTTTTTATGGGATGGGGTTGCTAGTCCCATGCCCAACCCTCCTCTCAGCTGGGCTTGGAACAGTCTGTGGCAGAGTTACAGAATAACAGTTTAAATTTGCTTCTCTGAACACCTTTAATGATGACAAGTTCATGCACCACACAGAAACACATTGGTGAATATGAATTTTTCTGATGCAGTGTGAAATTTGTGTTTTTTTTAATTAGTGATATTATTTCTCTTTATGAAGTTTTTCTTTCTGACTCCTAGAATGTTCTAAGGAAGGTCCAGCATCAGGATGCACTGCAGATTTCAGATGTGGTGATGGCTTCGTTGCTGAGGATGTTTCAGAGCACTGCTGGTTCTGGGGGAGTGCAAGAAGATGCTCTCATGGCTGTTAGCACCCTTGTTGAAGGTACGTCTCAATTTAAGGAGGGGAGGAGGAACTAAAGGCTTTCAGATTGCTTACTTCATCTGCCAGCAATCATTTAAATAATTGATTGTGATAAGTGCCTTTATTTGGATAAAGTCGAGTTTTATTTGCTATGCCCCCTCCCCTTCACAGCATGTTTTTTTATATCCTGTTGTAGTGTCCAAATATTCTCCAGGGGATTTATTTTTGTGCATGCCAGAGAGCAAGAGTAATCCCCCACACGCTCACGCGTGCACGTCACTAATATGATTAAAGATAGTAGGTTAAGTAATTGATAGTGAAGCCTGAATATTTGGGGCAGTCCACTAGTTTTCTATTTCCAACCTTAAAAACGACCTATTTATTTTAAACACAAGGTTCTACGGATGCTGGAAAATCCAGAGTAACACACACTAAATGGCTGAACTCAGAAGGTCAGGCAATATGGAGAGGAATAATGAGCCAACATTTTGGGCCAGCTATTGTTGTCCATGTATAGCTTGTCCTTTTCATTTAGTGCCTCTTTTAATTCCTACTAAGTACAATAACTAACTGCTTAAAAATCTTTCACTGCTAATCTTATTGGCCTTATTTCCTAGTCAGATCCAGACAGTTATTCTTTCAGTTTGCTCTAAGTGAAAGGCACTGGCTTTGTTTGCCTTCACATTCTATCTGGAGTTCTGCCTTATTGTGATCCTTGTGCTGTAGAGAGTCTTCAACTCGTCAAGTTCCTATTTGTGATAAGTGACTAAATATAGTGGGCTGTATTAAATTGTTCTAAATTATCTTTGTGCTATACATTCTTCCATGTTGTCCTTGATTTCTTCAGTCATAATGCAGCTGAAAATTATCCATATTTGCAGCTCCCTTGTGCACTTTATATCAGAAGTAGGGCACCACAATAGCATAGTGTTGTGCCAATTGCTATTACACTTTGGGGCGTTACAGGGTTTTTACGGGATGGGGTTAAGGAGTTGTGTATCTTCGCCATGACCGTGTGAGTTTCCTCCGGGTGCTGTGGTTTCCTGCCACATTCCAAAGATCTGCCGGTTAATCGGTCATTGTAAATTGTCCTGTGATTAGGCTAGGGTTAAATAGTTGGGTTGTTGGGCGGTGCAACTCGTTGGGCTGGAAGAGCATGTTCTGTGCTGTATCTCTAAATTAAAAAAAAATAAATATATAACACCATTTTTGCTTTGTTTTGCTGTGAAACCACAATGGGAGCCTTTAAACCATTCTGACCTGTTATCTTCCCACTGTTGTTCCTTATTAACACCCAAATTGTTTCCACTCTATGGTTGCTATATCACTACGGTACTGATACTTCTGATTAAACTGCCACCTCTCCTTTCTGTAAATTCATTTAGAATATTGAATTCTCTGGAATGTTGAGTTCTCAGTCTTTGTAACCCTGCAACCATGTTTTGGTAACAGTTATCATAATTGTTTCCTTGTTTTCCATTTGTCTGATTTGTATATTCAGGTAGAGCTATAAGCGCTGACTTTTCATTTCTGTTCACACTTTCACTTTCTTTTCTGCCCCTCCCTTAAGCACTTTGGTTTTCTTTCACACCTTTAACAAACCAAGTCACTCTTTCCCCATTTGTTTTTGTTTTATTAAACTCCAGAATCAGGCCTCTCTCTGTGGCTGCTTTATTAGGTGCACCTGTTCTTTAATGTAAATTTCTAGAATGGGGAAGAAATGTGAACTAAATTACTTTAAATGTGGAATGATTGTTGGTGCCAGATGGGGTGGTTTAAGTATCTGAAATTACTGATGATCTGGGATTTTCACACACAAGCCTCTAGAGAATGGTGCTACAAACATCCAGTGAGCAGCAGTTCTGGGTGTAGAAAAGCCTTGTTAATAAGAAGAGGTCAGAGGAGAATGGCCAGACAGGAAGGTAACTGCACGTATTACAGCAATGATGTGCAGATCATGTCTGAACACAAATATGTCGAACCTTGAAGGCTACAGCAGCAGAACACCACAAACATGAGCTCAGTGGCCACTTTATTAGGAACAGGAGATACCTAATTCGGGCATAAATCACTATAAGTAGTGAGTGGGGAATCATTGACTGTCCAGAACTTTGATTGCGGGGGGTACTGTTCCTGAATTGGAGTTTTCAGGTCCACATACCACCACCTTCATGATAGTAGCAAGTAGAGGGCATATCACAAGTCATGAAGGTTCTTGGTGATGGGTGCACTGCTTTTTGAACATTTTCTGTTGCACAGTGTTAGACCATAAGACTTGGGAGCAGAACTAGGCTATTCAGCCCATCAACTCCACTTGGCCATTCCGTCATGGCCCCACTCAACCCCATATACCTGCCTTCTCACCATCTCCTTTAATGCCCTGACCAATCAGGAAACTATCAACTTCCACTTAAAATATACCTGTGGATTTGGCCTCTACAACAGTCTATGCCAGAGCATTCCACAGATTCACTATTCTCTGGCTAAAATAATTCCTCCTTGTCTCTGTTCTGAAAGGTTGCCTCTCAATTTTGAGGCTATGCCCTCTAGTTCTGGATAGCCTCACCATTGGAAACATCCTCTCCATGTCCACCCTATCTAGTCCTTTCAACTTTCATCACGCACTCTTCTAAATTCCAGTGAGTACAGGCCTAAAGCTGCCAAACATTCCTCATATTAAACCTTTCATTCCCAGAGTCATCCTCGTGAATCTCTCTCCAACGACAACACATCCTTTCTGAGATATGGAGCCCAAAACTGTTGACAATACTCCCATGATGTTGCCAACAGAGTCTGCAGCCTCTTGCAATCCTGTGAATTGGAACCTCATACTAGGCTGTGATCTGCAACCAGTTCTCCCATTCTAGTACTTAAATTAGTTCTCCCAGACCAGTGATTGAGACATGCATTTATTTCTAATTTTCCCTCTACCAGTTTGTGACTCAGCTGAGAATCCTGAGGTTATTACCTTCTGTGTTCTGCTTTTTAATTTGGCCTTGTGTTTATTTCTCTCAAATCGTTAAATTAATCCCCCATCAGCCAAGATGGATATCCTTAATCTTGGCGACACACCTTTGCACTTGGTGCAGCAAAGAATATGTTTCCCTATCTCTGCTATACCATTCCTCCCACTGCTAACCCCCTATCCCAACCACCCCCCTCCCTAAATATGGATGTCTCCTGTGCTATGGTGTGTGCTGTAGATACCATGTGGTATAAGAGCAGAATTAGGCCATATGGCCAATTGAGTCTGCTCCACTATTTCATCATGGCTGATCCAATTTTCCCCTCAGCCTCAATTTCCTACCTTCTCCCTGCAACCCTTCATGCCCTGGCTAATCAACCTTAAATCTGGCTGCCTTCAATATTCCAATGACTTGGCCTCCACAGCTGCTTGCAGCAGCAAATTGACCAAATTCCTCTCCCTGGCTAGAGAAATACCTCATCTGTTCTAAATAGAAATAGCACTTTTTGGAGGTTGTGCTGTCTGGTCCTCCACTTCCCCCATCATAGGGAATATCCTCTCCTAAACTACTCTCCTGAAGCCTTTCAACATTCAATGGTTTTCAATGAGGCATGTTGACCATTTTCTTTGCAATCTATGCCCTCAAAAAAAAAAAAGGACCATGATAGTCCTTTAAACGAGAGAAAGGGCTAAGATGGCAAGCGGTCCTGCCTTCCATATCTCTTGCAGCCTCACCCTCCTGTCCCTGTGCTTGGATTAAATTTTAAATCATTTAAAAGGTGTGACTTTATCCTGTGGGTTGTGGATTGTGGATGTGGGTTGCATTCTCCCTCTGCTGATGTCTTGCTGTGTTTATAGCTTTAACACATCAACTTTGAGCTGGCATTCCTTGAAGAACAAGTATTTCTGCAGATGTGTTCATTATGAGCTACGTGTTGTGAATTAATTGGAATTTAATTATTTTAATAGTACACGCTGCCTGTACTAACTTCCCTTAATTTAAATCTATTAATCGGAAGGACGGTAAATCATAAACACGGGATTCTGCAGATGCTGACAATCCAGAGGAACTCAGCAGGTCAGGCAGCATCTATGGAGAGGAATGAGAAGTTGACATTTCGGGTCAAGTCCTTTCATCAGGGCAGGGAAGGGAGAAGAAGCCAGAATAAGATGGTGGGGGAGGGGAAAGGTTGGTGGGTACGTTATCATTTACCTGCTACTATGTAACATCCCATGAGCACAAACCACCAGAAATATTGTGACCAGGCCTTTTTCCCCTCCTTTTTATATTCACTGAGCTTTGTCTCACCGTTTTCCCTCACTATACACTTGCCAGGCCTGTCTGAAGGTTATAGCTGTGACAGATTTTTCCACTCAGATATGCTCTATTTGGTGGTTTATATATTTCTATTCCATGCAAGTTTTGTTTATGTAAACTTTTTTAAGACTAATACCTATCATTGAGGTTCAATACCAAATTCTTTGATTATTCCTGTTAATTCAGTAAACTTATCTGCAGAAGTACATAAATGTAGAAAACCTGAATATCAAGTGCCCAAATAACTTTTGAAGAAAATATTGCAACCTCTTTCCAAGAGGTAGAAAATTGTGCATTAGACTTTCTTTCTTTTTGTTTTAGTGCTGGGATCTGAGTTTCTGAAGTACATGGATGCCTTTAAGCCATATCTAGGGATTGGACTGAAGAATTATGCAGAGTATCAGGTAGGAACTTGATGCCCTTTTATGTTGGAATGATATTTGTTAGATTGATGGAAAAGATAAATGTCCCACCTGAAAGTGGGTTTTTTAAATTGGATTGTAAAATTACAATTCATTGAGTATGCAGCAGGCATGGGTCATGCCACCTAAGGCACCAGCAGAACTACCTAGTTTCAATTATTATTTCAGGCAGACAATTATAAAATGGGATCTGACTTGGTAAAGCTATTAGCTCGTGTTTTCAAACTTGGTTATTTTTGTTGAAGGTTTGTCTTGCAGCAGTAGGCCTGGTCGGTGATTTGTGCAGAGCGCTACAATCTAATATGCTACCTTTCTGTGATGAAATGATGCAGCTCTTGTTGGAAAATCTGGGGGTAAGCATCTATGCTTTTAAAATCTTCTACATCCTTTGCTTTTACAGTTACAACTTTGCTCTTTGCTCTGACAAACTGTCTATGAAATTTTATTAAGGACTTTACCTGAAGAGTATTGATGTACAGTTGGCCCTCCGTATCCGCGGGTTCTGCATCCATGGATCAAAAATACTGTACAGGTTTCCCCCGCTATCCGAAAGTAGAGCAGAAATGGCATAAAGTGAAGAAGCAGTTACCATTAATTTATATGGGAAAATTTTTTGAGCATTCCCAGACCCAAAAAAAACCTACCAAATCATACCAAATAACACAAAACCTAAAATAACACCAACATATAGTAAAAGCAGGAATGATATGATAAATACACAACCTATATAAAGTAGAAATAACGTATGTACAGTGCAGTGTAGTTTCACTTACCAGAATCAGGAAGACAGTGAACACACTGGAAAGTTCACGCATTTTTCTATCATACAATTCTTTATAAGCACTTAAAATATCCTGCAAACCTGTCCTAAACCTACGTGCCCTTTCAAAATTAAAGTCATACTTTTCTACAATCATTGCAGCACTGTCAATCGTAGCGAAAATCTCATGCAGTTCAAAGCTATGGCATGCACACTGCCTCTATAACGGCTCGCTGCAAAACAAACGCTGAACGCTATTTTTGCCGAGGCAGCATCAGTGTTCCCAGAAGAGCTACGATGGTTGTGTCTGTACTAAACATGTACAGACTTTTTTCTTGTCATTATTCCCTAAACAATACAGTATAACAACTATTTACATAGCACTTACATTGTATGAGGTATTATAAGTAATCTAGAGATAATTTAAAGTATATGGGAGGATGTGCGTAGGTTATATGCAAATACTATGCCATTTTATATAAGGGACTTGAGCATCCGCAAATTTTGGTATCCGTGGGGTGTCCCAGAACCAATCCCCCGCAGATACAAAGGGCCAATTGTATGTGTGATTATATTTGAATGTATGGTTTGAGTACTATAAAATGGATTTGAATTATGCAGCAATAAATTTCCATTTTCCCTTCCTTTCCAGAATGAAAATGTTCACCGGTCTGTGAAGCCACAGATTTTATCTGTGTTTGGGGATATTGCCCTTGCTATTGCAGGAGAATTTAAGAAGTATCTAGATATTGTCCTGGACACCCTTCAGCAGGCTTCCCAGGCCCAGGTAGACAAAGTGAGTACCATAAAAACATTGTAAAGTCATCTGATTCTGGTTTTTGAAAATAATTTCATCCTACACACAAATTAGCAGGAAATCTTAGCAAGATCATCTTAAAACTTAAGTAGGATAAAAATTTAGAACAGGTATTCTGCATATACTGTTAACTGTACAATTTTTGCATCTAACTTTTTAAATGGGATTTTAATTAATCTTGTGCCTTTGTTCATTAGTTTGTATTTAGAGATACAGTGCCAGATCAGGCCCTTTTGGCCCAATGGGCCCATGCCATCGAATTACACCCAAGTGACCTGCTAACCAGTATGTCTTTGGGATGTTTAAGGAATCAAAGCACCCAGATAAAACCCACAAGGTGACGGGGAGAATGTACAAATTCCTCACAGACTGTCAGGAATTGAACCCAGTTTTGGATGAAGGAATTGTTGGCTTTATGGCCATATTTGTGAGCAATGTGAAGATTGGTGGAGGGGCAGGTAACGTTCAGGAAATGGGGTGTCAGCAGAAGGATGGACAGGTTGGGGGAATGGGCAAAGAAGTGGCAGATGGATAGTCATGTACTTCGGTAGATGGAATAAGGGCATGGACTATTTTGTAAATGGGGAGAATTATGTCAGTAAGGATGCAATGCTGATGCTTTATAAGGCATTAGTCAAACTGTGCTTGGAATATTGTGAGCAGTTTCAGGTCCCTTGTCTAAGAAAAGATGCTAGAGGATCCAGAGGAGGTTCATGAGAATTATTCCAGGAATGAAAGGGTTAACATATGAGGAGTGTATGATGGCTCTGGCCCTTTACTCACTGGAATTTAGAAGAATGGGGGGGCCCTTGAAACCAATCAAATATTAAAAGGTCTGGAGACAGGCTAGTACCAGAAGGCACATCTTCAACTTGGGGGGGGGGGGGGTGAAGGGGAGTCCATTTAGAACAGATGAAAAGGGATTTCTTTTGCTAGAGGGTGTGCTAGACAGCTGTGCAGTTCAAGGCATTGGGTATATTCAGGGTTGAGGTTGAAGGAGTCAACCCAATTCTCCTAGGCCTTGTAGTTTGCTGGTGCTGTAATAGTGTTACACTAACCTCTGCACTGCGATGTTACTATGTGAAGGAATGATTGAATTAAAATATTGAGCACTGTACCTTTTGCAGGCTCTCTGGTTGAGTGTTAAAATTCTAATTCATTTTTTTAGACAGATTATGATATGGTGGATTACCTGAATGAACTAAGAGAAGGTTGTCTGGAGGCGTATACTGGCATTATTCAGGGCCTGAAGGGTGACCAAGAGAATGTACATCGTAAGTTTAATTGTATAATATGATAACATCTGTAATTAAATTCAAAATTTGTTCACTTTAAAATAGACAAGTTTTCTTTCTTGTAGCTGACGTCATGTTGGTACAACCAAGAGTAGAATTCATTCTTTCCTTTATTGATCACATTGCACAAGATGAAGATCATACTGATGGAGTTGTAGCTTGTGCTGCCGGACTGATAGGGTAAGTGTGCTTGGGGTAAGGATATGAATGTATGATTTTAAGAACCAGCCAACTAGTAATTGTTCAGATTTACTGCTTGATGTAGATAAATAGGAAGTATGTTTTCCAGATACGTTTACGCAAACTTTTAAAATTTGTACTTCGGGGTTTATTCCTTTTAATATGATCTGTCTGTCGTAAAGATAGTTATACAGCACAAACAGGCTCTTTGGCCCAATTGGTTCATGTGGAGCAAGATGCCCCATCCAATGAATTCATTTTAGCCCATAACCTTCTCAATGAGGGGTTCCCAGCCTGGGGTCCATGGCATTTTTTTTTAATATAAAGTTGGGAACCCCTATTCTAAACCTTTCCAACCCATGTACCTGTGCAACAGTCTTTTAACTTGTTATTTGTATCAACCTCAACCACTTTTCTGGTAGCTGATTCCACAGATAGCAATCTATGTGTATATATTTTTTTTAAAGATCACTTCGAGTTCTTAAATCTTATACCTATGCCTTCTGGAGATGGGGGTGGGGGTGTGGTGGCTAGGATAGAGAGACCAAGTGCATTCACCCAATCTGTGCCCTTGATTTTATACACCCCTTATAAGATTGTAGCAATTTTCTGGAGAGGGTCAAAACATGTCTAGAGACAATAACTGCTTCAGGTAGTTTCCATTTTCTGTAACACTGGTGATTTATACATTAATTTCTATGCATTTTAGAGATTTATGTACAGCATTTGGGAAGGATGTACTGAAACTAGTTGAAGCAAGGCCAATGATTCATGAACTTTTGACTGAAGGAAGACGATCAAAAACAAACAAAACTAAAACTTTAGCCACATGGGCTACTAAAGAGCTTCGAAAACTGAAAAATCAAGCTTGGTAAGCTTCTGTTGTATCGAAGAATGTTGAGCATCTCTAACCAGTCGAAATAGGTCTGATTAAAATGTAGAGCTTTTCTCAGTTTATTCAGTGTTCTTATAATCCACTGTAAATTATGGTAAATAATACTACTCCCAGACATTGAGTGGTGACTAGAAATGTGTTAAATACAAGCACTGCTAAGAAGTTCCACAACATACATTGTCTTGTTTCAGAGATCTGAAGACATGATACCTGTTTACTTGGTATAGACTATTCAGTTTTATACTTCAATATTTTGAATCCAAGACTGGTTAATCTGAGCAGGATAGGGTGTTTCCATAAATTGGGCTTCAACGGATACAAAATCTTTGAGGCATGTGTTTATTTTTTCACCTCAGCCATCCATTTTCGGTGGCTGGACCTCTGCCGTTCCATCAGAGCTTTTGTACATAACACTTATAGTTCCCAATTGAATTATTTTCTTGATCACTAAGTGATAGGAAGTTGCAACTTTTGAAAAATTTGCTACACCTCGTGAAATAATTACTCATAATAAATCAAAAGTTAAATCATTATAGTTGGTTTGCTTCCAAAATGGGTAGTGTATAAATTTCCAGTATCCATTTTAAATTCCAAACTGAGTGTAGCTCTCAAGAGGATAGAAGCACTTTCATTTCTCATGGGCTCATTGTGGCAGGTTTCAATTGTGAGGAAATTCGGGATTGTTGATAAAATGAAGAAGTCATTATGGAGTTAGGAAAAGTTTTAATTAGAAAAAGTTTTAATTAGAAATTTAAGTTTATTGGAAAGGGGAAAGTCTGAAGAATGGAAGGAAGATGCCCATTGGCATTGGAGCACCCAGAGTAATGTAACAGGAAAAGTTGCTCAGCAATGGAGAGCCTTTCTTTCAGAGTGGGGGGTGGGGGGAGAGAATAATTGTAGCTGTCTGACCACAGTAGTAGTTTGGAGGTGGTTAAGACTGGTTAGATCATTTTAATCTGAATTGGGTTGCTAGACTATTAAATAAACTATTATCATAAGTGTAATGTGCAGGGAAAAAACTGATGGATTATGGTGGCATTACAATCAGTGGAAAGTATTCCATTCGGGGTTCTGGTTTGAATGGTCAGGGCAAGTGATGTGTGTATATAAGCAAATATATGGATGCTCTGGGAGGAGGGTGGGTTGAAGGTGCATGTAAAATGGAAAGGACTTTTGGGATCTTAGTTTACACTTGGATCAGTTGAGCAGCAGTTGCAGTGTTCCCTAACTTGGCTGGAAACTGCTATCCAATGGAGGGGTGGGTGGAGAGTGAGGATTCACCAAGGTTCTTGGAATCAATTATTGCTTCACCTTAAATTAGTCACTTTCAAAATTGAGTTGGGTGGTTTGACAGCTATTAATAGATTTTAATGACTTCATGTTGCAGATTTGTGACAACATTGGGATAAGGAAAACACCTGAGACCCCACTGGAATTCTCAAATCTTTGGAACAGAAGTGAGGAGTGTGCAAGGATGTTGAATGTTTGAGAATGTGCGAGTGAGTGAGTGAGGTTTGCATCACACCACCTGATCCAGCAGTATCCAGGATTGAACGCCGCAACAAAGGCCAACGTAACCTGCAACAAGAACGAGAAGTCCCCTTCTGTCAAACAGCGGTAGTGTTTTCAGAAAATAAATTCCAAAAGGATTATGAGCATTTCTGCTGGGAGGAAAATCCAATCCTCAGCCTGGCTGATGTAATCGTACTACATGGAAATTGGTGCATGAGTTATGAGGTTGAGGTTCTTGGTCAGGGATGAGTGTGTGAGTGAAAAGGCATACACTTTCTCTACTTCAGATTCATTACAATTTAATTAAAATGGTTAGCATTTGCATTAAAGAGTTCAATCTACTGAAGCAGCACAATGAATTGAATGAAAGTTACTCTCGGGAAACACTGATGAATGCTCAGAGCTTCCTTGTGCGAAGCTTTCAGCTAGACTTCAGCCTAGTTTAAGGAGATGGTATCCCCTTTTTAAGTAGCTTGCATTGGCTATATTTTAAACCCTTAAATCAGATTCAAGCAACATGCCATTTAAACTATTCCAACTATTTTTGAAAATATCCAATATAGTTTCTCTAAAATACAACAGATTTTGTATAGACCTTTAGAAAAGGTGGCCTATTTTTAGCAGTGTTACTGCCATTTGCTTTGGGAAAAAAATAGATGCATTGTGTTCTATGAGGAGGCTGGGATAGATAATAAATGGTGTGTTTAGGTGTTCTTTTTCCAAGATTCAGTGCATGTAGGCTAACAAAGGGATTGTGGTCATGCAAATTTGGTGGGCTGGGGACAGATAATTTGACATGGCCCTATTTTTTAAAAAATTAATTGGTGTGGTGATGGTGATTATAAACCCTCTTGTCTTTCTACAACCCCATCACCACCATCTTTGCCGACCCGATTTTTTTTAAATTGATGGCTATTTGGCCGCAGATAGGCTGAGGGCTTGTCGCTTTATCTTCATACATGAAGGATACTATCTCTTTAAAAGGAAAAAAAAGCCTTTCTTTCCCTTGTGTAAAGTGAACTAAAACTGTGAAAAGTGTAAATGATGCAGAGGGATTTGAAAAGGTTAAAGATATCAAAATGAAAATGCATTATGCCCTAATCTGCCGGATAGCACTTTGGAATCCCTTCCCCTCAATTTTCAATTTGTACTGTAGCAGCTGAAACAACAAGAGTGCCAAAGATTTATTAATTGTATTCAGGTCATGCTTTGGATTTCTAAAGAGCTTGGAGGAAAAACAAATCAAATTTCATATTGAAAGTGGGCATGTCAAATGCCATTCAAACTGCTTGGTAAACTATCTTGCTTATATTTGATTAGGAACGTAAAACAAGTTTTATTTATGTCTCACTGCATTTGGTATCAGACATTAACTAAACAGGGCACACTTGTAAACAAAGTGGCATATTTTTCCAACCAAGTCTGAATTTAAAAAAGTGTCAAAACATTCCCCAGCACAACTTGTACTTAATGTTTTACATTATGTAATCGCTGAAATAAGTACTTGTTCCACACAATATAATCCAACTGAAACAGGGTATTGGATATGTGCCTTAGTGTCAGAGGTTAATGCAATTTGGTGGAGTTAATCGTACCACTTCAGTGTAGGCTGAGAAGAGAGGCACCATGTATTTACACTGGCAGAAGGGTGTTTTATCCAGTTAATAATTGAATACTGGGAAAGAGCTGGGCCTTTTCATGCCTTTATTTTGTACTTTGGAGATCGTACTGATGGGGAATTCTGATCATTCCTCAGTGCTACCTGTTGCTGTCCTGTGGGCTTTCAGCTGTAGAAAACAGGATAATAAAGTACACTGAGAAATAGAAAATATGTGTCTGTCTTAATGTGATGTTTTTGCTCTGGTCAAAGTATTGCATTAAAGAGCAATAACTTTCCATAAGACATGGAACAGATCAGCCCTTTGAATCTTCTCCACCATTCCATCATGGTTGGTTTAATATCCTTCAACCCCATTCTCCTGCCTTCTCCCTGTAACCTTTGATGCCCTTTCTAATCCAGATCAGGTCTCTGGTCATGATTTTTCATATCATTGGACCAAGATTTTTGAAGCCAAGAGAGTGGAACTGCCCCTGTGCAATGGCTTTTTCCACTATAAAACTGCTCCTTATGTTAACCCTTTCTGAGATTCTTGTGAACCTGCTCGGGACCCTCTCCAATGGCAGCATGTCAATACAAAAAGTACTAATAAGCAGTAAATAACACTGAGCACGAGCTGTAAAGTCCTTGAAAGTGGGCCCACAGGCTGTGAAATCAGTTTAGTGTTGTGAATGAAGTTCCTGTTCCTCTCTGATGGCAACAGTGATAAAAGAGCATATCGTGGTTGGTGAGTGAGGACGTTGCCTGGTCCTGGTAGATTTGAGAGTAACATTGGGTATGAGTTATAGAATTTTAGACATGGCATGGTGCGAGCTGCCAGTATAGGATTCTCTAACCTTAATTGAAGAAATTTAATGTGGGTGATGTGCCTTGCAAAATGGCCATTGGGCATATGAGCCACAGGTGAGAACTGAGTGGTGGGGACCAAAGGTAACTGAGCAGGACATGCCAAGCACCTTCATGAGAGGTGCTACCCATCCCTGGACACCCCATACACCATTTATATATAAAAAAAAATAAATCCACACCAAAAAAGGTTCAGATACAAAGGAGAACTTGCATCAGGATCACAGGCATATAGGTACAGATAAATTATGCAAGAGTGAAGAGAGGAAAAAAATACAAGGCACTAATGCAAATAAAAGGTCTATGGTAGCGCAGTAGATGATATTGAAATAAGTTTGGACTTATGCTGAAAATCATAAATACAAGAGATGCTGGAAATCAAAAGCAACAGACAAATGCTGGAAGAACTCAGAAGTTCAAGCAGCCTCTGGAAATAAACAGCTGACATTTCAAGCTGAGGCCCTTCATCAGGAGTTGTGCTGGTTAGTTCAAGAACCTGATGGTTGTAGGAAAGTAGCTTTTCTGCAGTCTGATGCTGTGGAACTTCATGCTGCTGTACTTCCTGGTTGTTAGTAGATTAAGATTTGGATTTATTTATCACATGCACTGTACATCAAAATGGATAGTGAAATGCATCATTTGTACTGACAATCAACTTAACCTGGGTGTGCTGAGTGCAGCCCACAAGTGTCGCCACACATTCTAGCGCCAACAAAGCATGCCCACAGTGCTTGGCAGAACAATGCAGAATACAAGCATCAAACAGCAAAGTAAGTCCCTTTCCTCTCTCCCACAACATTGACGTTGCACTCAACAGCAGCAGCAATAACTTGCACTCAATGTCAGTAAGACCGAAGAACTGATTATGAATTTCAGAAAAGGTGAGATGAGGGCACACACCTATCTTCGTTCAGATATCAGAAGTGGAAAGGGTAGAGTAAGCAGTTTCAAGTTCCTGGGTGTCAACATCTCTGAAGATCTATCCTGGGCCCAACATATCGATGCAGTTACAAAGAAGGCATAGCAGTGGCTATATTTCATTAGGAGTTTGAGGAGAATTGGTGGTGTGTCAAAAAAGGCACTTGCAAATTTCTGTAGATAGTATTCTAACTGGCTGTATCACTGGTATGGGGTCGGGTGGGGTGCATTGCACACAATCAAAATAAGCTGCTGAAAGTTGTGAACTCCATCATGAGTACTAGCCTCCCCAGCGTCCTGGACATCTTCAAGGAGCGATGGCTCAGAAAAGCAGCATCCATCATTAAGAACCCCATCACCCAGAACATGCCTTCTCATTGCTACCATCAGGGAGGAGGTACAGGAGCTTGAAGGCACACACTCAACGATTCAGGGACAGCTTGAAATCCAGTTTCTGGACATTGAACCCATGAACACTACCTCACGACTTTTATTTACTCTTTTTGTACTATTCATTTAATTTAACTTTTTAATATATACTGTACTTTAATTTAGTTATTATGTTTCATAATGTACTGCTGCTGAATCATGACATATGTTGGAGATATTAGACCTAATTCTGATTCTGACATTGTGCAGACTGGGAATGAGATATCAATTGGAGTGACTGATGATATCCATGCACACAGCCTCAACCTGCCTCACTCCTCAATTGCTGGAGTTACAACATTCACAGAAGCTTCCTTCACTGATAGTTATCTCTGTTTAGACCATAAGATATAGGAGCAGAATTAGGCTGTCTGGCCCATCGAGTCTGCTCCGCCATTTCATCACGGCTGATCCACTTTCCCTCTCAGCCCCAACCTCCTACTTTCTCCCCATATCCCTTCATTTCCTGACTAATCAACCTCTATTTAAATATACCCAATGACTTGGCCTCCACAGCTGGCTGTGGGAACAAATTCCAAAGATTCACCACTCTGGCTAAAGAATTCCTCCCCATCTTCTTCTAAAAGGACATTCTAAGAGCACGGAGGAACATCTGGAGAAACTTCTGAAATGCCTTCTTCGCTGCCGCTGCTACTATGTGATCCAGAATCTCTGGAGGAGAAGGCCCCAAGTCCTCGGCTTTGCGTGTTGCTCGGCGGCTGGGGCGGGGTCGAAGTACTCGGCAGAGATGGTGCTCAGTGCTCGGTGTCAGAGGCTTGAAGTTTTCGGACGGACTCAGAGTCGGCTATGGTCGGGTGCTTTCAATGCATCGGCAGTTGTCGGCGCCTGGAGGTTTATGGCAGGGAGAGTTTCTCCCTTTTGCCACCTGCTATCGGGACTATTGGGAGTCGATCGGAACTTTGAGACTTGTTTTTTACCGTGCCCATGGTCTGCTCTTTATCAAATTATGGTATTCCTTTGTACTGCTGTAACTGTATGTTATAATTATGTGGTCTTTGTCAGTGTTAGTCTTTAGTTTGTCCTGTTTTTTTTTTGTGATATCACTCTGGAGGAACATTGTATCATTTCTTAATGCATGCATTTCTAAATGACAATAAACGAGGACTGAGTGTCCTCATAATCTAATCTAATCTAATCCTGTTCTCTTTTAATTCTGTTAGTAGTCTTCTTGGGCGCCTCGAATTGGATTTCCAGATTGCCGCAAGATTCCTGGACGACAGAAATAATTTTTTCAATCTTTTCATTAGTCTTCACCAGGCTATCAATCTTAGTATTCATATCTTCCATTAAAGAGAGCATTCTTTCTGAAGTAAGGACTTCCGCTGATTGCTCTGCTGGGTCGGTTTCAGCAATGGTTTTTCCAGCTTTTTTTCTGATCCCTGCTATCGTAAATAAATCGTAAAACCAAAGTAATAAATCTTCAAACTTTAAACGGATCTAGCAGTGTGAAGTAGGTAATAAAAGTTAGAAGCAGCACCACACGCGTCTTACTCCATGGACTGCCAATGGAAGACTCTATTATCTGTGATGAACCCCTAGGTTTATCTTGGCCGTGGGCTGTCATTTTTAAGAGAGAGTGCCTGAGTGACGTCAGCCTTTCTTGGCTCCTGTTTGATGCTTACTAAGAGAGAGAGACGGGTGGAGCTATGGGACGCTGCAGCTTGTTTTGATTAAGCAGGGACACTCACTCACACACAGTCAGTCGCAGTTGGAGTCAGACAATGGATGGAAGCCAGTGAATAAGGGGTCACTGGTTGGAACTTCTGAGTGCCCACAAGGGTGGGCTGAGCATCGACCCAGCACATCGATAAGTGGCTGTCACGTTGTGTGATTGGGGCAACCTTGTGGAATCTACCTATGTGTTAACCCTCGCCTAGGTGGTGGTTCCCCCTGAAGACAGTACCCCTGTGATAAGCTACTATTGGTGATAATTCGTAAGTGGATTTGGAATGACAACAGGTAAAACCTATGGCAATTGTTATCCTGTTTACCACTGTGGAACCTGTGGAATACAACATAAAGGCCTTCTCTCGACATTCAGCTTGGATTACAAATATCTCTCACATCCTTTAATCCGTGGATGAACTGAACTTTCACACTTTACCATCTCAAGATTTTAAGCCTGGTGCCCCCAGCTCAATAGTTTGGGAGTTACATTTACACATACAGTATGTATACTCATAACACTGTTAACTTTTGGTTATTCTTGTTTAAGTTGTTATATTAAGTAACTACTAATAAAGATAGTGGTTTTAACACCAAAACCAGACTCCAGGTGTGGTCTATTGCTGCTGGTTTATTTAAACCATTACAGGTACGTAACATATCCCTCTCAACCTCATTCTCCTGCCTTCTCCCTGTAAACTTTGACACGCAGATTAATCAAGAGCCTATTAACCTCCATTTTAAATATACCCAATGTTACTAGACTCCCCAACTATAGGAAGCATCCTCTTCACAACATTCTAGGCCCTTCAACATTCGATAGGTTTCAATGAGATCCCCCCTCATTCTGCGGAACTCCAGCGAGTACAGGGCCCAGAGTCATCAAACAGTCCTCATCCATTAACCCTGTCATGAACTTCCTTTGAACCCTCTCCAGTTTCAGCACATCCTTTCTCAGATAAGTGGCCCAAAACTGCTCACAATACTCCAAGTCGGGGGAACATGACATTGACATGGACACAAGAGGTACTGCAAACGATGGAAATCTAGAACAATACACACAATGTGCTGGAGGAGCTCAGCAGGTCAGGCAGCATCTATGGATGGGAATAAACAGTCGACGTTTTGGGCCGAGACCCTTCATCAGGACTGGAAAGGAAGGTGGAAGGAGTGAGAGTAAGAAGGTCAAGATGGTAGGTGATTGGTGAAACTAGGAGAGAGGGAGGGGTGAAGTAAAGTTGATTGGTGAAAGAAATAAAAGGCTGGAGAAGGGGGAAATCTGATAAGAGAGGGTAGAAGACCATGGAAGAAAGGGAAGGGGGAGGAGCACCAGAGGGAGGTGATGGCCTGGTGAGGAGATAAGGTGAGAGAGGGAATAGGGAATGATAAATGGGGTGGGGCATTACTGGAATTTCGAGAAAATGATATTCATGACATCAGGTTGGAGGCTACCCAGACAGAATATAAGATGTTGCTTCTCTGTCTTGAGTGTGGCCTCATTGTAGCAGTAGAGGAGGCCATGGACTGACATGTCGGAATGGGAAGTAGAATTGAAGGTGCTACGTCGTGTTTTACTGATATACAGGAGGCCACACCAGAAGCATCAGATACAGTAGATGATGCCAACGGACTCCTGGTGAAGTGTCACCTCACCTGGAAGGACTGTTTGGGGCCCTGGATGGTGGTGAGGGAGGAGGTGCAGGGGCAGATGAAGCACTTGTTCTGCTTGCAAGGATCAGTGCCAGGAGGGAGATCAGTGGGGAGGGACGGATGGACAATGGAGTGGCACAGAGAGTGATCCCTGCGGAAAGCAGGAATTGGGGGTGGAGAGGGAAAGATGTCTTTGATGATGGATCCAGTTGGAGATGGCTGAAGTTACGGAGAATTATACGCTGGATGCAGAGGCTGGTGGGGTGGTAGGCGAGGACAAGAAGAACTCTATCCCTTGTGGGGCTGCGGGAGGATGGGGCAAAGGCAGATGTGTGCAAAATGGAAACGATGCGGGTGAGGCGAGTGTTGATGGTGGAGGAAGGGAAGCCCCTTTCTTTGAAGAAGGGGGGTATCTCAGTTGTTTTAGAATTAAAAGCCTCTTTAGGCTCTGCCTGTATGTAGGTAGGAGAAGGACAGCCAAGATTGCAGCAAAAGTAATTCAAAAGAAGCATATTTAAGAGGAAATCTGGAACAATTTTCTGCAGCCTGCAGAAAGTTGCCAATGATCACTTGTTTGAAGAAAACCCTGCCCAATCATCACCAGCATATAACCTGTAGCAGCAGAGGTCCCAACACACTAGACCACTGTTACACTACGATAAAGAATGCCTATCCTTCCCGAGACTGCATTTTGGTAAAACAGATTGCTTGGCTGTCCTCCCTCTACCTGCATACAGGCCAAGCCCAAAAGCAAAGCTTCAGAGTTCAGGACAACTAAGAGGTGGCCGTGGGAGGCAGAGGAACGACTACAGGATTGCTTTGAATCAATGGACTGGGCTGTGTTCAAGCACTCATCTAGATATCCGAATGAATACACCAGGGTTGTAATGCAGACGTGTGTCCCCACGAAATCATTTGGAGTCTTCCCAAATCAGAAGCCCTGGATGAATCATGAGATCTAAAATCTGCTGAGGGCCAGATCAGAGGCATTCAAGTCTGGAGACCAAGAAAGCTGCAAGAAGTGTAGGTATGATCCCTGGAAAGCTATCTCACAGGTGAAGTGAAGATTCCGGACCAAACTTGAATCAACAAGGGATGCTCGACTGCTGCGGCAGGGCTTGAAAGCTATAACCTCCTACATAGTTAAATCAAGCAGGGCTTCACTTCCTGATGAGCTCAATGCCTTCTATGCCCGCTTCGACTGTCAGAACGTGGAGGAGCCATCGTGAACCCCCACATTTCCTGATGATCTTTTGGTCTCAGTGTCTGAAGCTGATGTGCGGGCTGCTGTCAGGAGGGTGAATCCAAGGAAAGTATCCTGACCGGAGGGAGTACTTGGTCGTGCACTAAATACCTGTGATGGCCAAATGGCTGGTGTGTTCACTGAGATCTTTAACCTCTCACTTCGGCAGAGTGCAGTACCAATCTACTTCAAGCAGGCTTCAATTATACTAGTGTCTAAGAAGAGTGTGGTGACCTGCCTGAATGACTATTGATCACCCAGTGGCACCCCTACATCCACAGTGATGAAGTGTTATGAGAGGTTGGTGTTGAAGCCTATCAGCTCCTGCCTAAGAGGTGACTTGGATCCACTCCAATTTGCCTACTGGAACAACAGGTCTACAGCAGAAGCCATCTTACTGGCTCTTTACTCAACCCTGGAACATCTGGACAGCAAAGATGCGTATAGCAGGATGCTCTTTATTGACTACAGCTCAGCATTTAATACCATCATCCCCTCAAAACTAATCACAAGCTCCAAGACCTTGGTCTCAATAATTCCTTGTGCAATTGGATCCTGGATTTCCTCGCTTGTAGTCCCCAGTCAGTTCAGATTGGCAACATCTCCTCCACGATCTCCATCAGTACAGGAGCATTGCAGGGATGTGTGTTTAGCCCCCTGCTCTACTCGCTTTACACCTATGACCGTGTGGCTAAGCACAGCTCCAACACCATATACGTTTGCTGACAACACCACTGTTGTGGGCTGTATCAAAGGGGGTGATGGATCAGCAAACAGGAGGGAGATTGAAAACTTGGCTGAGTGGTGTCATAACAACAACCTCTCACTCAATGTCAATAAGACCAAGGAACCAAGGAGAGGGAAACCAGAGGTCCATGAGCCAGTAATCATCGGAGGGTCAGAGGTGGAGAGGGTCAGTAACTTTCAATTCCTGGCTGTCACTATCTCAGAGGACCTGTCCTGGCCTAGCACATAAATGTAATTATGAAGAAAGCACAACAACACCTCAAGCAACACACATCAAAGTTGCTGGTGAACACAGCAGGCCAGGCAGCATCTTTAGGAAGAGGTACAGTCGACGTTTCAGGCCAAGACCCTTCGTCAGGACTAACTGAAGGAAGAGTAACAACACCTCTACTTCCTTAGGAGTATGTGGAGATTTAGCATGATATCAAAAGCTTTGACAAACTTCTATAGATGAGTAGTGGAAAGTATATTGACTGGCTGCATCACGGCCTTTGAGCAGAAAATCCTACAAACGGTACTGGATTTGGCCCAGTACATCATGGGTAGAGCCCTCCCAACCATTGAGCACATCTACATGAAACGCTGTCACAGTAAAGCAGCCTCCATCAGAGATCCTCACCACCCAGGTCATGCTCTTTTCTCACTGCTGCCATTGGGTAGAAGGTATAAGAGCCTCAGGATTCACATCACCAGGTTCAGGAACAGTTACTATCAACCATCAAGCTTTTGAAGGAAAGTGGATAACTACACTCATTTGCCCATCCAATGAAAAGTTCCCACAAGTAATCATCTCATTTTGACTCTTTATCTCATGTTCTTGATATTTATTGCTATTTATTTATATTTACATTTGCACAGTTTGTTGTCTTCTGCACTCTACTTGATCTTGCATGCTGAGTATGCCCACAAGGAAATGAATCTCAGGGTTGTATGTGGTGACATATATGTACTTTGATAATAAAACTTACCTTGAACTTTATACTCTAAATCATTGCAATCCTCTACAGAGTAGAGGTGATGCCATACTTTTCTAGTAATTGCACTTACATGCAGGTCCACTGAAGTGATAACACTGAGGAATTTATTGTTACCAATTTATCAATACTCCACAAGGTTCCTCTCTGCATGATCTCCAATTGCCCACGCTACCTCCCTTATTTTTTTCCATGTTCTACCTTCCTCTCCTATCAGATCCCATCACTGCAGGTTCCTCCGAGGTTCAATTCAAGATTCAAGATTGTTTAACGTCATTTCTGGTACACCAGTGTAAAGGAGAACAACATAATTGTTACTCTGGATCTGATGCAGCACTAAGTAAAACACAACAAGATAAATAACACAATAATAAACAAAAACTCAATAAATGTAAATGCATAACATAGATTATATACACAGATTGATTATATGTCCATACAGTGATGCTGGGCACAGGAGTGTCTGTACGTTAGGTGACTGACAGGAAATGATAACGTAGTGGTGGATGGGGGTGTTGATGGGAGAATAGCCAGGTCGAGGTGTTGACCAGCCTTACTGCTTGGGGAAAATAACTGTCTTTGAGTCTGGTTGTCCTGGTGTGGGAGTGGGAGAAACAGTCCATGAGCAGGGTGGGTGAGATCCTTCATGATGTTACTGACCCTTTTTCCAGCACCTTTCTGTATATTCCCAACCACCCTGGTGATGGGGTGGAGTTACGTCTCTAGCAAAGGAGGTGTAAGGCACTCTTCCCCTCTGCTAGCCTGCAGGTCACCCTTGGGCAAGGTGTAGCACCTGCTTAGCCCCTCACCCCCGATCAGGGTCACGTTAAGCCATGGGAGCCATCACAAGTCCTGGTTATGCGACCACTGATACCGATACATTGGTCCTGCCGAAGGATCTCTGCCTGAAACGCCGGCTGTTTACTTTTTTCCATAGACGCTGCCTGGCCTGTTGAGTTCCTCCAGCATTGTGTGTGTGTTGCATCTGCAGATGTTCTGGCGTTTGATGGTCATAGAAAGACCATGATCGCCCACGTCAGATTATCAATGGAAGGGCCTATTCCCACCCTTCCCTCCTGGATCTGCCCTTTCCCAGCCAGCTCTTGCCCTACCCTGATGAAGGGTAACATTTACCTTACCCTTTTGCACTAATTTCAGTAATTTTATGTCTTGCACTGCCGCAAACCCTCACATTTTACTGTCTGAGTAGGTGATAATAAATTTGACTCCCAGATCCGCCGATACTGTTTTTTAAAAATCCGTTCCTTTAAGAGGCCTAACAGACCTCCCCTTTAACGTGACGTAAGGATGACGTTTCAAAGAGATCAGCCAATGGCAGGAGGAGTTTGTGGCGGTTTTGCAATTTGAACGGACGGCCGGCCAGCCGGGCGAGCGAGCGATCGATCGATCGGGGAAATGTTGGTCGCGGCGAGAAGGTGAGTGCGACCGCGGACAACCTGGGGTCCGGGCGCTGAACCCTGACGGCTTCTGGTTCCAGTCTTACCGGTTCTGTGAACCGCTCCTCCTAAGTCAGGGCTGTAACCCTCCCGATCCTCTCCGGTACTGGCCCCTCCCTCCGCGGTTCCAGGGGGCCTGCTCCAACCCACAGCTTGCCCATGGACCTTCCCCACCAGATCCGGGCTCCTAGCAGCTCCCCACCCCACTTGATCCAGGCGGCTACCACCACCTGGAGTCTCCTCCCGTCCGGTCCAGAAGGGTCCTGCTCTCCTCCCCACTGTCTTCCCCCACCAGGCCCGGGCGCCTGCCGCCACCCAGAACCGATCCAGGGGTACTGCCCTCCTCCCCCATCCGGTCGCCGTGGCCTGCTCTCCCCACAATCCCATCCCGTCACGTCCCATTTAACTACTTGTTCCCCCATATCCCGCGGCTCAGCCTCCTTCAACCTCTCCCTACTTCCTCCTCACCGGGTACCTACTGTCAGAGTAGCCTGTGGAAGTAATTAAAGTTTAAAATAAATTTATTGTCAAAATATACACGTCACCATGTACAATCCTGATATTGATTTTCTTGTGGGCATACTCAACAAATCATTGCTATAACAGAATCAATGAAAGACCGCGCCAACTAGGGCGTTCAACCAGAGTGCAGAAGACAACAAACTGTGCAAATGCAAATATAAATAAATAGCAATAAATAACGAGAACGTGAGATGAAGAGTTCTTGAAACTGAGTCCATTAGTTGAGGAAACATTTCAATGATGGGGCAAGTGAGGTTATCTCCTTTGGTTCAAGAGTCTGATGATGGAAGGGTAATAACTGTTCCTGTAGGTGATGGATGCTGCTTTCCTACAAGTGTTTCATGTAGATCTGCTCAACGGTGGGAGGGCGTCTTATAGGATTTTCTGTGCAAAGGCATTGGTGTTTCCTTACCAGACTGTGATGCAGCCAGTCAATATACTCTCCACTACACATCTATAGAAGTTTGTCAAAGTTTTTGATGTCATACCAAATGTCTGCAAACTCCTAAGTAGAGACACTTTGTAATTACACTTGCGTGCTGGGCCCGGAACAGATCCTCTGAAATAATAACAGAGAGGAACTTAAAGTTGCTGACCCTCTCCACCTTTGATCGTCTAATGAAGACTGGCTCAGGGACCTCTTGTTTCCTCCTCCTGAAATCAATAATCAGTTCTTCGGTCTTGCTGAAATTGAGTGAGAGGTTGTCGTTATGATGCCTCTCAGCCAGATTTTCAATCTCCCACCTGTAAACTGACTCATCCCCACCCTTGCTTTGGCATTTTGTGGATTGTGCACACAGTGGCCACAATACTTTAGTGACAAAGGGAATAGAAGATGTTATGAAAAGGCGAGTGACCACCCTGAGTTCCTGCTGTGTGCCCCGGGGAACATTGTAAACAATTTTTAAAAAAGTCAGAATCATTTTTAGCTCAGAAGTGACGAGCACAGCACAAAAAAAGACCCTCGCCTCTTTGTAGCCTTCTAAAGCAGAGTACAGCCTGAGAAATGCTTTCAGAAAGTCTTTACTCTTGTAATGTGGGGCAATAGTGATGAAATGGACAGCACGCTTTCACAAACAGCCGTGAAATACTGACATTGGTGTAATTCAGATTTAGAGATACAGTACGAGCTACTCAATTACACCCATGTAATCAATTTACTAACCTGTATGTCTTTGGAATGTAGAAGGAGAGGCCCACGCGGTCACGGGGAGATTGTACAAAGTCCAGAAAGCGGCAGGAATTGAATTGGGCTTGCTGGTGCTGCAATACTGTTGCGCTAACCAGTACGTTACAGTTCTGCCCCGAGGGTGATACGGCAGCTAATGATGTCCTTTGTGCCAGAGCAGGGGTTCCCAACCTTTTTTGTGCCATGGACCCCAGATTGGGAAGCCTTGTGCTAGAGAGTAAAGACATTGGCTTGTTTTTATTTCAGATTCAGATTTATCATCGCTGGTATACGTCATGAGGTTTGTTTTGTGGCAGCAGTGCGTACAGTGCAATACATAAAATATCTCCAAGTTACAAAGACCATAAGACACAGGAGCAGAATTAGGCCATTCAACCTGTCGAGTCTGCTCCACCACTCCATCATGGCTGATACCAGATCCTACTCTATTCCATACAGATAGGTATAAAAAATAGACAAACTGTGCAAAATAGTGTAGTGTTCACAGACTGTTCAGAAACTGGATGACAGAGCGGAAAGAAGCTGTCCCTAAAACGTTGACTGTGTGGGAATGGGACCTGCTCTTGGGGTTTCACGACTGGCCGATAGTCGATATGCCAAGGATGCGGCCTAAGAGCTTGGCTCGCCTTTGGGGGTCTGAGATCTCATGGCTCCGGAGACGGGTGGACTGAAGGTCAGTGTCTCTGCAGGAATCTGCTGTGTTGTGGGAGATGGAAGATCAACAGCAGCGAGCTGGCTGTGTGCCCAGACACCCAAGCTCTTTGGGCACAGAGCTCGGAAAAAGCGACGCAACGGTCTTTTAACATTGTAAATCAATGAGTTGTTTATGTCTCCCCTCTTGCTGTGAAACGGAGACATCTCTTTCTCCCTTATTAGGGAGGGAGAGAAGGTGTGGTATGTCAGATTACCAGGTGAACGAGTAGTCTTTGGGGTACTGTAAGTCTGTGTCTTTGCTGATGCTTTGCTGCATGCCTGAGTGCTCGGTGGGGGGTGCCGATGCATTTTTTTTTACTGGCGGGGAGGGGGGATCTTTGCTCGCTGCCGCTAACGCTGGGGGGGGTGTCTTTGGGGTTCTAACATTTAACTGTCGTTCATTCTTTGGGGCACTCCTCTGTTTTTGTGGATGTTTGCGAAGAAAAAGTATTTCAGGATGTATATTGTATACATTTCTCTGACATGAAATGTACATTTGCTGAGCCTGCAAATGCTCCTGTACCTCCCTGCTGATAGTCGTCCTATCCTGGGTCCTCAATGATGGATGCCATTTTTTTTTTTTTGAAGCATCACCTTTTGAAGATGTCCTGGATGCTGGAGAGGCTAGTCCTCATGATGGAGCTGACTGAGTTTACAACCTTTTCCGATTCTGTACAGCGGAGAATCCATACCAGGCGGTGATGCAGCCATGGTACATCTGTTGAATGCTGGTTGTTTTGTGGCACAGGTATAAAACAGTTTTAGAACATTACAGCGCAGTGCAGGACCTTTGGCCTACGAAGTTCTAAGAACAGAAATCTTCAGCTTAATGCCTCATTGGAAAGAAAGCACCTCCAGTGAAATAATTACAGGGATTTCAGCTGCAACTCATTGAAGTGAACCTTAAACACACAACCTTCTCATTCCTATCTTTATGTATTTGGACATAACATTATAAACTATCCCAAGTCATTTCACGGTCAGAGAGGAATGATCAGACAGCCATGCGAGATATTAATGCTGCCACGGACGGTCCCAAGCCTGGCTGCAAAAGGAGGAGGATTGGGCATGGGGCCAGCAAACCCATCCCGTAAAACACCTAGAGCTACAGAAACACCAACAGAAGTTCCAAATACCTCATCCCTGGGAGAGGAGGGACTTGTGCCTCGAGGGCATATGAAATCGTGGTGAAAGCCGCAAGTCTGTGAAAGTCACAGGACTGATCATCCTCCTGTCATCCAGGAAGGAAGAGAAGGTGGTGACCTGCAGGCTAGCGGAGGGAAGCAGAGCCTGACACCTCCCATGTGAGGCATCATAGTCAAGGGTGCGTTTTGCAGAAATGCTTAAAGGAAAGAGCAAGAGGCTAAGGGAATAAATTCAGAACTTTAAGTAGAGAAAAGGAAAAGGAGATCTAAATCTTTTTAAAGTGTCTACATTATCTCAAACTCTTTTTCAAGTTGAAACAGAACTAAAATGTTGACTTCTGTTCAAAATCCGCAGAAAATATGAACCAGAGGTTTGAAAAATAAAGCCACTGAAAATACTCAGGACAGCCAGTATTGGTGGAGGGAGGAAGAAGGTACTTTTCATTAAAGTTAGTGAAAATTTAATGAGTGGTGGAGAGAGCAAAGGGAAAGTTCTGTTCATTGCATCATAGAAGAACATAAACACCAGAAAATCTGCAGATGTTGGAACTCCAGAACAACACACACAAAATACTGGAGGAGCTCAGCAAGTCGGGCCGCATCGATGGAGATGAATAAACAGTCAGCCTGAATTATTCAAGAATATAAAGACAGTATTTCAAGATATATGGCAATTTTTTTTTGTATGTGCACTTTGTTCAAGTTCATTGACATCTGGCTGTATACACAGTACTGCCGCAATAAACAAATTTCATGATATACTTGTATGTGAGTGATGATGAACCTGATTCTGATATAGATACTGTAAATAGATATATGGTTTATTGATCCCAAAGGAAATTACACTAACTCTATTGTGGACTAAGAATGGGAATGGGGCAGGGAGAGGGAAGCGCCAGAGAGAGATTCTGTAATGATCAATAAACCAATTGTTTGGATTCAAATGACCTTGCCTGGTGTTTCAGGGCTGGATGTGTCTGCACCCGCCCCTGGCACTCCTCACCCACCTGCCCAACACCCCTCCACCCTTGCCATTCCCAACATCCTTGCTCCCGCCAGATTTGGCATAGTACTGTATATACACCAAATGAAGCAACATTCCACCTGACCACGGAGCACCCACAAAACATGTATCTCACACAGCACCTAAAGCAAAATAATACCATAAACAAGTTAATAAAATATAATTCAAAATGCATGTGGTGCACAGCACTGGTAAACAGCTCGCTGACTGAGTGATGAGACCTCGGTGGTGACAGGGTATTCATTAGTCTCACAGCCCGAGGGAAGAAGCTGTTCCCCAGTCTTGCAGTCCCACTCCTGATGCTCCTGTACCACCTCCTTGATGGTATTGGATGCTTCTACACCTTCTTGAAAGAGATTGTTGGATGGGTGGTAGGGATCATTAACAATACTTTTGGGCCCTTCATCTACAATGCTCCCAATAAATGTAACAAGTTGGGGTGGGGGGAGATACTGGTTTTTACTATCCTTTGTAGGGTCTTGTGGTCTGATACCTTGCAGTTTCTGTACCACACGATGCTGCCAATCGATGGTGCTCCTGCAGAAAGTTGTTAGAATGGGTCTGGGGAGCCTTGTACACCTTAATCTCTTCACATGGATGGGAGTTTACCATCTTTGTGTGTAGTTTTTCACTGGATCTGCTGAGTTTCTTTGTATTTACTGTGAATGCCCTAAAGAAAATGAAACTTGGGTAGTATATGGTGACATATATGTACTTTGAAAATAAGTTTACTTTGATAATTTTACTTTGAACTGTTGATAGTTTAAAAGAATATTAGAAGGTGGTCTAAAAGAAGTATACTTAAATGAGTTTAGAAAGTAAAAACTGTCTTCACTAAAAGATGAGATATGGTTTCTCAAACTTCACTGGAAGATTGTAGAAAGTGCACATTGTGTCTAAGCTCGAGCTCTACCCCAAGGGTGGAGATGAGGAAGAATTTCTTTGGTCTGTGGAATTCATTGCCACAGATTACTGTCAAGTTGTGGATATTTAAAGCAGATGCTGATAGATTCTTCAACAGTCAGGGTGTCAGTGCTCCAGGGTGGGGGTGGGGAGGCAGGAGAATGGGGCTGAGAGGGAAAATAAATCTGCCGTGATCGAGAGGTGGATATCCTAATTCTGTTCTTGTGTCTTAATCCAGTACACAGTTTGAATGGATGTGTAGCAAGTTCCAGATGATGGCTGAACTGTCTATCCTGTGGCTTGGGAAGATTGAGAAATGACTTATAAATAAGAATCTTAGAATCTGTATTGTACACCATGTTTCTTTCCAAAGTTGTGTTGTCTTTGACGAGCCCCAATGACTGATAAATGGTGCTAACTTCTTAACATTTCAGGCTGCTTAAAGAGGTAGAAGCTGCAAAGAATCTTTGCAAAGAAGAAGAATATGTAACAGAAGAAGGACCCACTGTAGTTCAGCATGTAGTTGTGAGTTTTGCCTTAACTATTCAGTCATTCATTCATTCATTATGGGCCATGTCGTATGATGTAGGCGATCACGGTCTTTCCACGACCTTGATTGTTCTTGGCAAATTTTTCTTTAGAAGTGGTTTGCTATCGTCTTCTTCTGGGCAGTGTCTTTACAATATGGGTGACCCCAGCCATTACCAATACTCTTCAGAGATTGTCTGCCTGGCGTCAGTGGTCACATAACCAGGACTTGTGATCTGCACCGGCTGCTCATACAACCATCCACCACCTGCTCCCACAGCTTCACATCACTCTGATCGATTGGAGGGGGGGGGGGGGTGGAGGAGCTAAGCAGGTGCTACACCTTGCCCAAGGGTGACCTGCAGGCTAGTGGAGGGAAGGAGCACTTCACACCTCCTTTGGTAGAGACACATCTATTGTACACATGGCAAATAAATCTATTCTTTATTTTTCTTTATATTTGAGAGCTTTCCTGGATTGTGTGTCCACAGTATTCCATCTTGCACTGAGTGAGAACATGTTCCATTGTCCACCAGCATGAGGAATGGTGACCTGGGCAAGGTGTTGTCCTGCTGCCATAGAAACCATAGAAACTACAGCACAGAAACAGGCCCTTTGGCCCTTCTTGGCTGTGCCGAACCATTTTCTGCCTAGTCCCACTGCCCTGCACACGGACCATATCCCTCCATACACCTCCCATCCATGTATCTGTCCAATTTATTCTTAAATGTTAAAAAAGAACCCGCATTTACCACCTCGTCTGGCAGCTCATTCCATACTCCCACCACTCTCTGTGTGAAGAAGCCCCCCCTAATGTTCCCTTTAAACTTTTCCCCCCTCACCCTTAACCCATGTCCTCTGGTTTTTTTCTCCCCTTGCCTCAGTGGAAAAGGCCTGCTTGCATTCACTCTATCTGTACCCATCATAATTTTATATACCTCTATCAAATCTCCCGTCATTCTTTTATGCCCCAGGGAATAAAGTCCTAACCTATTCAACCTTTCTCTGTAACTGAGTTTCTCAAGTCCCGGCAACATCCTTGTAAACCTTCTCTGCACTCTTTCAACCTTATTTATATCCTTCCTGTAATTTGGTGACCAAAACTGAACACAATACTCCAGATTCGGCCTCACCAATGCCTTATACAACCTCATCATAACATTCCAGCTCTTGTACTCAATACTTTGATTAATAAAGGCCAATGTACTAAAAGCTCTCTTTATGACCCTATCTACCTGTGACGCCACTCTTAGGGAATTTTGTATCTGTATTCCCAGATCCCTCTGTTCCACTGCACTCCTCAGTGCCTTACCATTAACCCTGTATGTTCTACGTTGGTTTGTCCTTCCAACGTGCAATACCTCATACTTGTCAGTATTAAACTCCATCTGCCATTTTTCAGCCCATTTTTCCAGCTGGTTCAAGTCCCTCTGCAGGCTCTGAAAACCTTCCTCACTGTCTACTACACCTCCAATCTTTGTATCATCAGCAAACTTGCTGATCCAATTTACCACATTATCATCCAGATCATTGATATAGATGACAAATAACAATGGACCCAGCACTGATCCCTGTGGCACACCACTAGTCATTGGCCTCCACTCAGAGAAGCAATTCTCTACCACCACTCTCTGGCTTCTTCCATTGAGCCAATGTCTAATCCAATTTACCACCTCTCCATGTATACCTAGCGACTGAATTTTCCTAACTAACCTCCCATGCGGGACCTTGTCAAAGACCTTACTGAAGTCCGTGTAGACAATATCCACTGCCTTCCCTTCATCCACTTTCCTGGTAACCTCCTCGAAAAACTCCAACAGATTGGTCAAACATGACCTACCACGCACAAAGCCATGTTGACTCTCCCTAATAAGCCCCTGTCTATCCAAATGTTTGTAGATTCTGTCTCTTAGTACTCCCTCCAATAACTTACCTACTACTGACGTTAAACTCACCGGCCTATAATTTCCCGGATTACTTTTCGATCCTTTTTTAAACAACGGAACAACATGAGCCACTCTCCAATCCTCCGGCACTTCACCCGTAGACAGCGACATTTTAAATATTTCTGCCAGGGCCCCCGCAATTTCAACACTAGTCTCCTTCAAGGTCCGAGGGAACACTCTGTCAGGTCCTGGGGATTTATCCACTTTAATTTTCCTCAAGACAGCAAGCACCTCCTCCTTTTCAATCTGTACAGTTTCCATGGTCTCACTACTTGATTCCCTCAATTCCATAGATTTCATGCCAGCTTCCTTAGTAAATACAGACGCAAAAAACCTATTTAAGATCTCCCCCATTTCCTTTGGTTCCGCACAAAGCCGACCACTCTGATCTTCAAGAGGACCAATTTTATCCCTTACAATCCTTTTGCTCTTAATATACTTGTAAAATCTCTTTGGATTATCCTTCACTTTGACCGCCAAGGCAACCTCATGTCTTCTTTTTGCCCTCCTGATTTCTTTCTTAAGTATTTTCTTGCACTTCTTATACTTCTCAAGCACCTGATTTACCCCCTGTTTCCTATACATTTCATACAACTCCCTCTTCTTCTTTATCAGAGTTGCAATATCCCTTGAGAACCAAGGTTCCTTATTCCTATTCAATTTGCCTTTAATCCTGACAGGAACATACAAACTCTGCACTCTCAAAATTTCCCCTTTGAAGGCTTCCCACCTACCAATCACATCTATGCCAGAGAACAACCTGTCCCAATCCACGCTTTTTAGATCCTTTCTCATTTCTTCAAATTTGCCCTTGTCTCTACACCAGGACGGTGGGGAAGGGATTGGGTAGAGGCTCCTTCAGGAGTGTAAATTCGCCTTCTCAGCAGGCAGCTTCTACAACAAAAGGCTGCTCTTTCAAACCCTTCACGATTTTTAAATTAGTTTTGTACATTTTACTCAGTTATTTTATTTAGAGATGCAGCGTGGTAACAATTTTTAATAAAACTCTCCCTTTTCATTCATGTAACACCAGACCTGATGGATTTCTTCATTCAATAACTCTTCATTATTTTGTTCTTGTGTCGAACAGAACCATGAAGAATGAATATGTTTGCTCTGACTCGAATTGGGCTTTTTGTTTTCATTTATTCATGGGATGCGGATGTGTACTTGAGGAAAGGCCTTTGAGATTTTACCCAATGTGTATGCTAAAATTCCTCACTAACCAACATCAACAGGAAAACAAGTGTGACCTATCACCTCCTGTCCTTTAGGGTTTCCGGAGGAAACAGAAGATGATGTTTCGGCAGCTGAAGACATGTGCTTTGCTGTTGGATCTGGTGAAAAACAGTGATGCCAATGGGATTAAAGAAATTGACCAACCGCAGGATATCCGTGAGTTTAGGGACGCAATTGTGTTTGAGGAGATTCAGGGGGTTGGAGTTGAAGGGGCAAGAAAACCTGTCTGTTGTGCCGTCCACTTTTGAACAAAAACTGGGGTTTTATTTATTTAATTAAGAGATGACGAAAGATTTGAGACTTGCTTCAGCTGCAAGGTACTGTAAGTTATCACAACTGACCCCATGACATGAGTAGGTCAGAACTTTAGACACTGGAGCGTAGGAAAATGAATGGAGATTTGATAGAGGCATACAAAATTTTGAAGGGTATAGATAGGAAAATTGCAAGTAGGCTTTTTCTACTGAGGTTGGGTGAGACTACAACAAAGGGTGAAAGGTTAAAAGTTTAAGGAGAACATCTTCACTCAGAGGGTGGTGAGAGTGTGGAACAAGCTGCTATCGGAAGTGGTGGATGTGAGTTCAATTTCAACTTTTAAGAGAAGTTTGGTTAGGTATATCGATGAGAGGAGTAGAGGGCTATGGTTCAGAGAGGACAAGGCAGAATAATAGTTGGTCACGGACTAGATAGGCCAAAGGTCTGTTTCTGTGCTGTAGTGCTCTGTAACAGTGGATGACGTGAGGCTTACTTTGTCCCAAGGAAGTGCTGAACATTGGACCCATTAATGAAGTAACTTCATTTCCTCAGAGCTGAAAGTCAATGAAATGAGGCAGAAGTGGAAGAGCTTGAAATCAGAATGTCGAGTGCAAGAAGAGGAGCTTCAAAACATGTCCACCATCCTACAGAAATTCCAAGCTCTCGAGGCAAAAGAGCAAGCTTTGAAGGATGCTATCCAGTTATATGAAGCAAAGGTAAATGGATGCTGATTTTACATGAACTGTTGTGTTCACTTTGTTGCCTCCATGTCCGCATGGTAGTGTAGTGGTTAGCACTACACTTTACAGTACAGACAACCTGGGCTCAATTTCTGCTGCTGCCTTTAGGAGTTTGTATGTTCTCCCTGTGACTACATGCTTTTCCTCTGGTTCCACCCCCCCCCCCCCCCCAATGGTCCAAAGACATACCGACTGGTAGGTTAATTGGGCATTGTAAATTGACCTGTGATCAGGCTAGGATTAAATTGGGGACTTGCTGGACGGTGCAGCTCGAAGAACCAGAAGGTCCTACATAACCTGTACCTTGTAGCTGAAGCGATAAATTACAACAATTACAGCACGGAAACAGGCCATCTCGGCCCTTCTAGTCCGTGCTGAACTCTACTCTCACCTAGTCCCACCGACCTGCACTCAGCCCATAACCTTCCATTCCTTTCCTGTCCATACATCTATCCAATTTAACTTCAAACGACAACATCGAACCTGCCTCAACCACTTCTGCTGGCAGCTCGTTCCACACAGCTACCACTCTCTGAGTAAAGAAGTTCCCCCTCATGTTACCCCTAAACTTTTGCCCTTTAACTCTCAACTCATGTCCTCTTGTTTGAATCTCCCCCACTCTCAATGGAAAAAGACAACTCTATCTATCCCCCTCATAATTTTAAATATCTCTATCAAGACCCCCTTCAACCTTCTATGTTCCAAAGAATAAAGACCCAACTTGTTCAACCTTTCTCTGTAACTTAGGAGATGAAACCCAGGTAACATTCTAGTAAATCTTCTCTCTATTTTGTTGACAGCTTTCCTATAATTCGGTGACCAGAACTGTACACAATACTCCCAATTTGGCCTCACCAATGCTTGTACAATTTCAACATTACATCCCAACTCCTATACTCAATGCTCTGATTTATAAAGGCCAGCATACCAAAAGCTTTCTTCACCACCCTATCCACATGAGATTCCACCTTCAGGGAACTATGCACCAGTATTCCTAGATCCCTCTGTTCTACTGCATTCTTCAATGCCCTACTATTTACCATGTACGTCCTATTTTGATTAGTCCTACCAAAATGTAGCACCTCACATTTATCAGCATTAAACTCCATCTGCCATCTTTCAGCCCACTCTTTTAACCGGCCTAAATCTCTCTGCAAGCTTTGAAAACCTACTTCATTATCTGCAACTCCACCTACCTTAGTATCATCTGCATACTTACTCATCCAATTTACCACCCCATCATCCAGATCATTACTGTATATGACAAATAACACTGGACCCAGTACAGATCCCTGAGGCACACCACTAGTCACCGGCCTCCAATCTTACAAATAGTTTTCCACCACCACCACTCTCTGGCGTCTCCTATCCAGCCACTGTTGAATCCATTTTACTACTTCCATATTAATACCTAACAATTGAACCTTCTTACCGACCTTCCGTGTGGGACCTTGTCAAGGGCCTTACTGAAGTCCATTATGACAACATCTACCGCTTTACCGTCATCAACTTTCCTGGAAACCATTTCAAAAAATTCAATAAGATTTGTCAAACATGACCTTCCACGCACAAATCCATGTTGACTGTTCCTAATCAGACCTTGTCTATCCAGATAATTATATATACCATCCCTAAGAATACTTTTCATCAATTTACCCACCACTGACGTCAAACTCACAGGCTGATAATTGCTAGGTTTACTCTTAGAACCCTTTTTTAAACAATGGAACAACATGAGCAATACGCCAATCTTCTGGCACCATCCCCGTTTCTAATAACATTTAAAATATTTCTGTCAGAGCCCCTGCTATTTCCACACTAACTTCCCTCAAGGTCCTAGGGAATATCCTGTCAGGACCCAGAGACTTATCCACTTTTATATTCCTTCAAAGCTCCGGTACTTCCTCTTCTTTAATCATCATAGTTTCCATAACTCCCCTACCTCTTTCCCTTATTGTACCCAATTTTTAGAGAAATTAAAAAAAATGTCTGCATTCTGAGTTCAAGCCTGTTTGTGAGACTGGGACATAAAGTCTAGCCTAAATTTCTTGGCGCAGCACTAAGAGCATCTTATAAGACCAGAAGACGTAAGAGCAGAATTAGGCCATTCGGTCCATTGAGTCTGTTCTGCCATTCCATCATGGCTGAATTATTTTCTCTCTTGACCCAATTCTCCTGCATCAGCTTTGATGTCCTTACTAACCAAGAATCTATCAATGTCCACTTTAAATATACTCCATGTCTTGACCTCCACAGCCGTCTGTGGCAATGAATTCCACAGATTCACCACCTTCTGGGAAAAGAAATTCCTCCCTGTCTCTGTTTTAAAGGGCCTGAGGCTGTGCCCCTTGGTCCTAGACTCCGTCACTGTAGGAAACATCCTCCCCACATCTACTTTGTCTAGGTCTTTCAACATTCAAAGCAACACACACAAAATGCTAGAGTAATTCATGAGGTCAGTCAGCATCTGTGGAAATAAATAACCAGTTGATGTTTTGGCCAAGACCCTTCTTCAGGATTGGAAAGGAAGGGGGATGATGCCAGAATGAAAAGGTGAAGGGAGGGGAGGGAAAGGTGATAGGTGAAGCCACAGGAAAGCATCTAAGTCGGTTTCAAAGAAATCCCTCTCACTCTCAAAATTCTACCAAGTATAGCCCTTGAGCCATGAAACGCTCCTCATTCCTGGGATAATTCCCGTAAACCACCTCTGGACCTGCTCCATTACCAGCCCATCCTTTTGTTAGATATGGAGCCTAAGTTTGATCCAAGTGCCTTATAAAGCCTCAACATTACACCCTCGCTTTTATGGTCTAGTCCTCTGGAAATGACTGCTAGCATTGCATTTGCCTTCCTTACTACTGACTCAATCTGCAAGTTTACCTTTAGGGAATTCCTGCACGCGGACTCTTCGAGTTCCTTTTTTCCTCCTGTTTCTGAATGTACTCTCTTTTCTTTTCAAATCTTTTTATTGTTATATTATACAAAAGAAATAACACAAGTACATTGAAGTAACAACACTTACAATGTCTTAAAAGAGACATTATCTTAAAGATTGAAAAAAAATTTGTGATAACAAAAAAAGCCTACTAAGCAGAAAAAGTGAGGGAAAAAAACCCATTAGGTGTGCAACCCCAGAGCCATGCATCATATAAAAAGCTTCTAAAAATAAACATCAAACTGCCAGCAAGGAAAGAAAATATACCAAAAAGTTTATAGTGTACTCTCCATTTAGAAACTATTCTACACCTTAATTCCTCATACCAAAGTTCATGACCATACACCTAGCTACACTTTATGCAACCTGCCACTTCTTTGCCCATTCTAATCTGTCCAAGCCCATCTGCAGACTCCCTGCTTCCTCAACACTACCTTCTCCCGTACCTATCTTCGTATTGTCTGCAAACTTACTATCGTCAGAGAGAGAAAGCGGGGAGGTTCTCTGCTGTCAGAGATGCCATTCTTTCTGATGAAGCATTAAGTATCTCACATTACTACTTGTGTGGAAGTATTATTACAACATACCACTCTTGGAGTATTGTGTTCAGCTCTGGTTGCCTCATTATTGCAAGGATGTGGAAGCTTTAGAGAGGGTGCAGAGATTTATCAGAATACTGCCTTGATTGGAGAGCATGTCTTATCGGTTGAGCGAGCTGGGGTTTTTCTCTTTGGAGTGAAGGAGGTTGAGAGTTGTACAAGATAAGAGCCATCGATCCAGTGGACGGACAGACAGGCTTTTTCCCAGGATGGAATTGCCTGATACAAGGAGAAATAATTTTAAGGGAATTGAAGAAAAGTATAGGGCAGATATCAGGGTTTTTTTTTTAAAACGCAGAGTGGCGGTTGTGTGGAATGTAGAGGCAGGTACATTACGGACATTTAGGAGACTCTTAGGCACATTGATGATAGCAAAAATGGAGGACCTTGTGGGAGGGAAGGGCCTGGGTGTGCTGCAGTGTTCTGTGTACCTCTTCAAAGAGATGCCTAATGCCCTATTTATCTCCCAACCACCTTCAGTTTAAACATGAAATCTGGTTAATAATGTGTTTGTTATGGGAATTTGCTGCCATCTGTTTTTGCATTACAGGAGTTGCTGCATCTTAAAAAAGCATCTTGTTAACTCTAAACTGTTTTGGCATGCCCTTTGATCATGAAAAATGTAATGTAAATGTTGTCTTCCCTTCCTAAAGTTCTTCAGAAATAATAAATTTTGTCACTGTATCTGCTATGTCCTGTATGTATTGTGTTTTGCATACATGGGTGTGGTTGAATGACAAATTGAACTTGAAAACATGTTAATTCATTTTCATTATCTCTCTTTAAACAGAAAAGACAGCTTGAAGAGGTTGCTCACCAAAAGAGGTTACAGTTTCAGGAGGTAAGTCTGTAGAGGTTTGCAGCAGTCATGTCTGTTAAGTTCCCTGAGGTGAACTGTTGGGTTATTGCAATAATGCATCAGCTTTGGTGTTTGTTTTATCTTGAGCTGTTCCATGATTGGCAAATTTACTTAATTAAGTTCCTAACTCAAAGATTGAACCTAAGCCCTGGGTTGTCTGACCATTAATAGTAACCCTTAGAGCAGGGATTCCCAACTTGGGGTCTACGGACCCCTCGGTTAATGATAGGAGTCCATGGCATAAAAAAGGTTGGGAGTCCCTGATCCAGAAAACTATCGCCATTCCTCTTAACCTCATTCTCTAAGCCATTGTGGAACTTGCCCTAGATCAGTGGTTCCCAACCTTTTTCATCCCATGGGCCAATACCATTAAGCAAGGGATACGTGGACCCCAGATTGGGAGCGCCTGCGGTAGACTGCACAGCATTATGAAATCATAAACCACAGAAACAGACCCTTCAGCTCAACGAGTCCACACCAATTACCCATTTATATTAATCCCATCCCCATGAACTCCCCTTCCATCAGGGGTTCCCAACCTGGGCTCCAGAGACTCTTCAGTTAATGGTAAGGCTCCATAGCATAAAAAGGTTGAGAACCCCTGCCCTAGATTCTTCCACTGGGCTACACACTGGCCAGTGTTGTTTTTTTCTTGTTGCATATCACAACCTGACCTAAACATCATAGCAAATTCCTAATGCATGTACTGTATGTGACATATAAAGTTGATGTATAGTATCCAATTATCCCATCAACCTGCAGTCTTTCAATGTTAAAGTAAATTTATTATCAAAGTATATATATGTTACCATATACTACTTTATGATGTGAGAAGAAACTGGAGCATCTTGTTGAAACTCACACAGTTATAAGATTGTAAAACAAGAGCAGAATTAGGCCATTCAGCCCATTGAGTCTGTTCCACCATTCCCATCATGGCTAACTTATTATCCCTCTCAACCCCATTTTACTGCCTTCTCCCCATAACCGTTGGCGCCCTTACTAGTGAAGAACCTATCAACCTCTACTTTATGACTTTGCTTCCACAGCCATCTGTGGCAAGGCAATGTACAGATTCACCACCTGGCTAAAGAAATTCCTTGTCATCCCTGTTCTAATGGGGCACTACTATTCTGAGGCGGTGCCTGCTGGTCCTAGACTCCCCCGCTATATGAAACATCCTCTCCACATTCATTATATAAGCCTTTCAATGTCCACTAGCTTTCAATGAGATCTCCTCATTCTTCTCAACTCTAGCTTGTACAGGTCCAGAGCTATCAAATGCTCCTCATACATTAACACTTTCATTCTTGAGAACTTCTTCTGGACCCCCTCCAATGCCAGTGCATCCTTTTTTACGATGAGGGGCCCAAAACAGAGAATGTGCCAACTCTGCGCAAGCAGCACTCGAGATATTAATTGATCTTGGGTCTCTGGTGCTATCTGCCCCACAATGTCACGTGCTAATGGGGATAAGGTACATCAAAAAAAACCAGAGAATATACACACAGTGGACATCTTATTAGGGACGACCTGTACCTAACAAAGTGGCCATTGAGTGCACGTTCATGGTCTTCAGCTGCTGTAGCCCGTCCACTTCAAGGTTTGACATGTTGTGGGTTCAGAGATGCTCTTCTGCATCTACTGTTGTAACGTGTGGTTATTTGAGTTACTGTCAGCTTAAACCAGCGTGGCCATTCTCTGACTCACTCATTAACGAGGCATTTTTGCCCACAGAACTGCTGCTCACTGGATTTTTTTTTTCACACTATCCTCTGTGAACTCTAGATTCTTGTGTGTGAAATTCCCAGGAGAACAGCAGTTTCTGAGATACTCAACCCACCCCGTCTGGCATCAGCAATCATTCCACGGTCAAAGTCACTTAGATCAGATTTCTTCCCCATTCTGATGTTTGGTCTGAACAACAACTGAACCTCTTGACCGTGTCTGCATGCTTTCATGCATTGAGTTGCTGCCACATGATTGACTGATTATAAATCTGCATTAATGAGCAGTTGAACAGGTGTACCGAATATAAAGTGGCCACTGAGTGTGTATCGAGAGCCCAATTGTCTACTTGCTGTCTAGGAGCAGAAACTGGGATTGGCCGAAGAGAAGAGTCTGATTGAGAAGGGCATTGAGGAATGCTCCCTGTCTATAAGCAAGTGCCATGCCTCGATACAACAGGCACAGCGAGCAATCCAGCTGATGGCGAGGAAGTGTGGCTTCACTGACAGGTAAGTAGTACAGCATCAGATATTAAATGGTTATGGTTATAACAATTAACTGTTCAAAGTATTGGTGGGCTGTAGACAATGGGATCATTCCCCAACATAGATTTTATGTCCAATCACACCATGAAGGGATTTCACACACATCACAACGACGAATCTTTCAGGAGCTAACCATCGGCCAGCGTATCAGCCACAGAGGCTTTAGGCCAGCGGTTCCCAATCGTTTTTATGCCACGGACTAATACCCTTGAGCAAGGTTTTGTGGATCGCTCCTTGAGAACCCCTGCTTTAGGCAAAACTGCTTCAGAGTTCAATATATTTTCTTACTAAAAAGAATCTTGCCAGATCATAGGAAACACAAGTGACCAAACACAAGATTCTACAGATGCTGGAAATCCAGAGCAACACACACAAAATGCTGGAGGAACTCAGCAGGTCAGGCAGCATCTATGGAAAAGAATAAACAGTCAATGCTTTGGTGCTGATGAAGGGTCTCTGCTAGAAACGTCAACTGTTAATTCCTCTCCATAGATGCTGCCTGACTTGCTGAGTTCCTCTGGCATTTTGTGTGTGTTACCAGTGACCAAAACTGTTGCAAGTTCTGATTCCGGGATGTACACCAGAAGCGCTGCGTTCACACAGCCCTCAGCATTGTTAAGGCCCCCTCCCATCTGTCCCACAATCTTTCTGACCTACCATCAGGCAGAAGGTACTGCAGTATAAGAACAAAGTTTGTTGTGCTCGATAACAGCTTCTTCTCCCAGGGTGTGAGACTTCTAAGCACCTGCTAAACCACCCAGTACACATTATTTATAACAGCATTATGCTGATTATATGTTGTATATGCACAATATGTCAACTTGTACATCTACGGTAATTTGTTTACATTATTATGTTAATATTATTTTATGTGCTGTGTGTGATATATGCACTGTGTTTTTGCCCTTGGTCCCTGAGGACTGTTGTTTCATTTGAACCCAAGATCCACTCTGCCGGCCACCGGCGTAAGCAAAGATCCCACCCGCTGCGGATGTTCCCTCTTCTCCCCCTCCCATCGGGCGGCCGAGGCAAACGCCCGAGAGAGTCTACTGACCACCAGGCTCAAGGGTAGTTTCTACCCGACTGAAAAAAACCACTGAACCGTACCCCCGGTGCGATAACACAGACTCTCGACCTCGCAATCTACCTTGCACCGTACGGACTGCCTGCAACGCACTTTCTCTGTAACTGGGAAACTTTATTCTACAGTGTGTAATCGCTTTATTTTTCTTTTTTTTTTGCTTCTCGATATAGGATTCATTGTCACAGAGCGGAGGGCAAGGTACTGGGTGTATTTAAGGGAGAGACTGACAGGTGACAGACTGTCAATAAAATTATGATGGGTATAGATAGAGTGAATGCAAGCAGGCTTTTTCCACTGAGGCTAGGGGAGGAAAAAGAAGAGGACATAGGTTAAGGGTGAAGGGGGAAAAGTTTAAAGGGAACATTAGGGTGGGGGACTTCTTCACACAGAGAGTGGTGGGAGTGTGGAATGAGCTGCCAGACGAGGTGGTAAATGCAGGCTCACTTTTAACATTTAAGAAAAACTTGGACAGGTACATGGATGAGAGGTGTATGGAGGGATATGGTCCAGGTGCAGGTCAGTGGGACTAGGCAGAAAATGGTTCGGCACAGCCAAGGAGGGCCTAAAGGCCTGTTTCTGTGCTGTAATGTTCTATGGTTCTAAGAGTAAGTGATGGCTGTGGTTAGTGGTTGGGTCTTTTGGCTGTTCATTCTCTCTTTTTGCAGTTGCCACTTGTTCTCTGCAGCACAGTGGAGGTTGTTTACTTATCAAAATCAGGTTTAGTATCACTGGCATATGTTGTGAAATATATCCTCCCCTCCACGGATGATTCCTGGCTCCTCCAGCATTCAAATTCTAGTTTAGTTGCCATTCGACCATTCATGTGTATACAGCTAAACAAAAGAGCCTTCCACTGGGGCCAAGGTACAAAACACACACAGTACATGAGGTTATGATAGCACACACTGTCACAAAATAATATTAGCTCAAGACCCTGAGTGTCATGGCCTGAAGATTGATGGTGCATAGGCTGTTGTCCTGGAGCCATGCTTCTGCAAGAACAAGCATGCAGCAGTTCCTCATCTCGCACTGGGTCATCTGCACATGAAAACAATCCAGCTTGTCTTTCAGGGAGCGAACACTGGAGAGCAGTACCGATAGGAGAGCTGGCCTGCAAGGGCCATCCCCTAACCCAGCACTGACTCCAGCGTGCCCGCCACGCCTCTGTTCTCTCCCACTAACCGCTCCCTGGGTGGCTATAACGGGTGACGCTGTGGTGTGAGAACCTGGTCAGCGCAACAACCGAGGCCACGCAGCTTCCCCCCATCTCATTTAGTTGCATGTCAGTCTCAATCGAGATTCTTGACTTCTGCCCACATGTGCTTGGTGTCATTTCATGTTACCAGCAACTATTCAAAACTCATTAGATTCTGGACTAGTTCCTGAGGATTGGAGGGTGGCTAATGTAACCCCACTTTTTAAAAAAGGAGGGAGAGAGAAACCGGGGAACTATAGACCAGTTAGCCTAACGTCGGTGGTGGGGAAACTGCTGGAGTCAGTTATCAAAGATGTGATAACAGCACATTTGGAAAGCGGTGAAATCATCGGACAAAGTCAGCATGGATTTGTGAAAGGAAAATCATGTCTGACGAATCTCATAGAATTTTTTGAGGATGTAACCAGTAGAGTGGATAGGGGAGAACCAGTGGATGTGGTATATTTGGATTTTCAAAAGGCTTTTGACAAGGTCCCACACAGGAGATTAGTGTGCAAACTTAAAGCACATGGTATTGGGGGTAAGGTATTGATGTGGATGGAGAATTGGTTAGCAGACAGGAAGCAAAGAGTGGGAATAAACGGGACCTTTTCAGAATGGCAGGTAGTGACTAGTGGGGTACTGCAAGGCTCAGTGCTGGGACCCCAGTTGTTTACAATATATATTAATGACTTAGATGAGGGAATTAAATGCAGCATCTCCAAGTTTGCGGATGACACGAAGCTGGGTGGCAGCGTTAGCTGTGAGGAGGATGCTAAGAGGATGCAGAGTGACTTGGATAGGTTGGGTGAGTGGGCAAATTCATGGCAGATGCAATTTAATGTGGATAAATGTGAAGTTATCCACTTTGGTGGCAAAAATAGGAAAACAGATTATTATCTGAATGGTGGCCGATTAAGAAAAGGGGAGGTGCAACGAGACCTGGGTGTCATTATACACCAGTCATTGAAAGTGGGCATGCAGGTACAGCAGGCGGTGAAAAAGGCGAATGGTATGCTGGCATTTATAGCGAGAGGATTTGAGTACAGGAGCAGGGAGGTACTACTGCAGTTGTACAAGGCCTTGGTGAGACCACACCTGGAGTATTGTGTGCAGTTTTGGTCCCCTAATCTGAGGAAAGACATCCTTGCCATAGAGGGAGTACAAAGAAGGTTCACCAGATTGATTCCTGGGATGGCAGGACTTTCATATGAAGAAAGACTGGATGAACTGGGCTTGTACTCGTTGGAATTTAGAAGATTGAGGGGGGATCTGATTGAAAAGTATAAAATCCTAAAGGGATTGGACAGGCTAGATGCAGGAAGATTGTTCCCGATGTTGGGGAAGTCCAGAACGAGGGGTCACAGTTTGAGGATAAAGGGGAAGCCTTTTAGGACCGAGATTAGGAAAAACTTCTTCACACAGAGAGTGGTGAATCTGTGGAATTCTCTGCCACAGGAAACAGTTGAGGCCAGTTCATTGGCTATATTTAAGAGGGAGTTAGATATGGCCCTTGTGGCTACGGGGATCAGGGGGTATGGAGGGAAGGCTGGGGCGGGGTTCTGAGTTGGATGATCAGCCATGATCATAATAAATGGCGATGCAGGCTCGAAGGGCCGAATGGCCTACTCCTGCACCTATTTTTTATGTTTCTATGTTTCTATTCCTCTTGTGACTAATTTCTGTTGTTTCTTTTTCATGCAGCATACGCCCTTGTGATTTCCACACCCTGTCTAATCTCCACCAAATCCTAGAGACGCAGTCAGGGGTGAAAGTGCTGGCACTCTCTGAAGATCAGGTCACTCTACAGTTTGATCCCCGCTTGCTGATCCCCCTGACCAAGCTCACTCCACTTGTGCTGACGATAACCTGGACTAGCAACGAAACAGCAAAGCTTGAGGTACCCAGATTACTTATTTATTTAGAGATACAGCCCGAACACTGAGCCGCACCACCCTGTAACCCACTGATTTAACACTAGCCTAATAGCAGGACAATTGATCGACAAACTGTCTACTGTAGAAGCAGATGTCTTTAGACCTGCACACTAATTGAAGAGTTAACCAACTTCAAAATCTGCATCCAATCCTCCATCATAAAAGTCAAATTGAGTTCCTTTTCCCAATCCTGTTTAATCTTAGATAAAGGATGCTTATCCCATTGTAATAATAAATGATAAATTCTTCCAATAGAACCCTTGATCAAAGGATTCATACTCATAATAGTATCTAACAGGTCAGCCTCCAATATGTAAGGAAAATTACGTAAATATTTTTGTAAAAAATGTCTAACTTGAAGGTATTGCAGAAAGTGTGAGTATGAAAGAGAATATTTATCAACTCTTCTTCAATTTGTGCTAGCCATTCATTGCTTCAATTTAAAATTGTACATCGTTATCATTTGACGAAAGAGAGACTTTCCAAAATCTTTTCTATTGTTGATAGTCATTGTGATAGATGTAAAACTGAGATAGCTACACTGACACATATGTTTTGGTCTTGTTCTATATTGGAACAGTTCTGGAAGTCGGTTTTTTTCAACAATTTCTAAAGCACTTAAAATTAATTTACAAACTAATAAATTAACTGTGGTTTTTGGAATAGTTCCTCAAAATATTCATGGTATTTCTGTGTCTGACCAGCATGTTATTGCATTTGTTACATTGATAGCCATTTTGTTGAAGTGGAAGGATACATCAGCTCCCACTTTGTTACAATGGTTCTCTCAAGTGATGCTATGTCTTAGTTTGGAGAAAATTAGAAGTCGAACCTTCGAACCTTTATTTGATTTTGAGAAAAGATGGGGCTCATTTGCTCGTTATTATCATTTGAGCTAATTGATAGATTTTTTCCACGATCTAATTGTAAATTTTTTAGTATATTTTCTTGCTGGCGGTTTGATGTTTATTTTTAGAAGCTTTTTGTATGACGCATGACTCTGGAGTTGTACACCTAATGGGTTCTTTTTTTCTCTCACTTTTTCTGCTTAGTAGGTTTTTTCGTTATCACAAAATTGTTTTTCAATCTTTAAGATAATGTCTTTTTTGAGACATTGTAAGTGTTGTTACTTCAATGTACTCATGTTGTTTCTTTTGTATAATATAACATAAAAAGATTTGAAAGACCTGCACACTAAAGTCCCTCTGCCCTTCAGCAACAATTTGTTGCTGTTGGGTTAAACTGATTTTCAGCACACCACTCGTTTAAGCTGCAGATTTGCCCACCACACTTGGTGGGGGGGGGGGGGGGCGCGCACTGTTGTTGGAAGTTAGATCCTGTACCATCTGGCATTTGCATCTCGGATCAGGCAAAAGGATTTTTTTGTTTACACAGGCCAGGATACTGCCCTCGGGAGTGATCCCTCCCATCTGGTTCAACAACCTTTTTGATCTCCTACCATCAGGCAGGAGTCACCGTGGCAACAGGCCGTGAGAACTGCTGAAATCTCTGCCACCACCCAGGTCTCACCACGTATCAAAGATTCAAAATGCATTTATTATCAAATATACAACCCTGAGATTCGTCTTCCCACAGACAGTCACAAAACAAAGAAACACCATGGAATCCGTTCAAAGAAAACACCAAATGCACAAAAACTGAACAAGTCGTACAAACAGCAAAAAAATAAGTGAAAGCACTGAATATAAAACATGAAACCATAGGATCCTTGAAACAGTCCAGGAATGTTCAGTATATTTCAGTTCAGTTTAACTTAATGTTGTGCCGTTCATTGACCGCGGGCCGCAGAGCCAGTCCACCCTGATCAAAATCACAAAATAACAATAAAATAGGAGGAACCAGAAAGCAGAAACACATAACGTGAACTACAGGGTGCAATCCACAAACTCTGTCAATTGAACCTTGCCCAAGACCCAAGTCCCTGGCATCATCCTCCAACAGCAGGAAGCGAGAGGGAGGTGGGGAGAGAGAGAGGGGGAGAGACTGGTCAAAAGGCAGATGAACACCTGCTTGCCTTTCGCTCTCATTCTCGATTTCAATCTTGCTTGACACCTTAATTAGTGAGAAACGGAGTTGATCATGATCGCCGGGTTTCTTGGCTGCACACTTTGCTCCAAACCTTACCAAACGACCTCAGGGACAGCAAAGCGCCAGATCGCTCAAAGGGCCTGAAAACACATCATCAGAATGTTGTGTGTGAGTCATATGTACTGTGTTGTGCACCTTGGTCTGGAGGAACATTGTTTTGTTTGGAAGTATACATTGATATGGTTGAAATGACAAAGAACTTGCAAGCAAGCTGTTTGAACTGTTGGTGTGGCAAATTTACTTTCATGGAACTGTTCTACAAGACATTTCCAGGGTTTAGACTCTGTCAATGAATGACCAACAACATATTCCCAAGTCAAGACCATAAGACATAGGAACTGAATTGGGCCATTCAGCCCATTGTCTGCTCCATCTCTACTATAGGAAACATCCTCTCCGCATCCACTCTATCTAGGCCTTTCTGTATTCAAGTCAAGGCAGTGATGGACCTGCGGGGTGGGGGGCTTTAGGAATCAGAATCATTCGCTAACCGGGTGACGAAAGGCCGAGTTAGAGCGGATGCGGAGAGGATGTTTCCTATAGTGGGGGAGTCTAGGACCAGAGGACACGGATAGAGTGGATGTGGAGAGGATGTTTCCTATAGTGGGGGAGTCTAGGACCAGAGGACACAGATAGAGTGGATGTTTCCTATAGTGGGGAAGTCTAGGACCAGAGGACACAGATAGAGTGGATGTGGAGAGGATGTTTCCTATAGTGGGGGAGTCTAAGACCAGAGGACACAGATAGAGTGGAGGTGGAGAGGATGTTTCCTAGAGTGGGGGAGTCTAGGACCAGAGGGCACAGATAGAGTGGATGTGGAGAGGATGTTTCCTATAGTGGGGGAGTCTAAGACCAGAGGACACAGATAGAGTGGATGTGGAGAGGATGTTTCCTATAGTGGGGGAGTCTAGGACCAGAGGACACAGATAGAGTGGATGTGGAGAGGATGTTTCCTATAGTGGGGGAGTCTAAGACCAGAGGACACAGATAGAGTGGAGGTGGAGAGGATGTTTCCTAGAGTGGGGGAGTCTAGGACCAGAGGGCACAGATAGAGTGGATATTGAGAGGATGTTTCCTATAGTGGGCGAGTCTAGGACCAGAGGGCACAGATAGAGTGGATGTGGAGAGGATGTTTCCTATAGTGGGGGAGTCTAGGACCAGAGGACACAGATAGAGTGGATGTGGAGAGGATGTTTCCTATAGTGGGGGGAGTCCAGGACCAGAGGACACAGACAGAGTGGATGTGGAGAGGATGTTTCCTATAGTGGGGGAGTCTAGGACCAGAGGGCACAGATAGAGTGGATGTGGAGAGGATGTTTTCTATAGTGCGGGGAGTCCAGGACCAGAGGACACAGACAGAGTGGATGTGGAGAGGATGTTTCCTATAGTGGGGGAGTCTAGGACCAGAGGGCACAGATAGAGTGGATGTGGAGAGGATGTTTTCTATAGTGCGGGGAGTCCAGGACCAGAGGACACAGATAGAGTGGATGTGGAGAGGATGTTTCCTATAGCGCGGGGAGTCCAGGACCAGAGGACACAGCCTCTCAATAGAAGGATGTCCTTTTAGAACAGAGATGAGGAGGAATTTCTTTAGCCAGAGGGTGGTGAATCTATGGAAATCAATGCCACAGACAGCTGTGGAGGCCAAGTCATTGTATGTTTAAAGTGGAGGTTGACAGGTCTTTGATTGATAAGAGTGTCAAAGGTTAGTGGGGAGAATGCAGGAGATTGGGGTTGAGAGGGATAATAAATCAGCCACGTTGGAATAGCAGGGCACGCGTGATTTGCCTGTTGGAATGGCCTAAATCTGGTCCTATATCTTTAAGGTCTGCAGTCCAGAATCTGCCGATTTTGAAGATTGTTTTTTTTAAACATCTTGAAACAGTGACGCTTACTGAAGTACCTGTGGCACCTGAATAGATTGTTACAGCATTTATAGGGCTGGTTTTTAAGGCAAAATGCTTATAATCTCTTCAATCCTCCTCCCTAGACGAATTGTGCCTTCCTTGAGCTGTCTGATATCAAGTCACTGGATTTGCCAAACATTACAGCTGAAATCTGGAAACGTTACATGAGCCAGGCTGAGCTCTGGGGGGAGATCCAGGACCTACAGAACAAGTGAGTTTACATTCTCTATTTCAAAATCTAGCTCTACATTCAGGTGGCTCCTTTATTTGGTACATCATCATCATCATCATCATCATCATCATGTACCGTGTCGTATGAGGTGGGCGATCGTGGTCCCATGATCATGATTGTTCTTGATTTTTCTTCAGAAGTAGTTTGCCATTGCCGTCTTCTGGGCCAGTGTCTTTACAAGACGGGTGACCCCAGCCATTATCAATACTCTTCAGAGACTGTCTGCCTGGTAGCAGTGGTCACATAACCAGGACCTGTGATTTGCACCGACTGCTCGTCCGACCATCCACCACCTGCTCCCACGGCTTCACATGACCCTGACTGGGGGGAGGGTTGGTCGCTAAGCAGTGACCTGCAGGATAGCAGAGGTACGGAGCGCCTTACACCTCCTTCGGTAGAGACATATCTCCCCCTTGCCACTCACTTTGGTACCTTCTGTACCTAATACAGGGGACAATGAGTGTATGTTTGTATCTGCTGCTTTCGCCCATCTACGTTTGTACTTCATGGTTTGACGTGCTGTGCGTTCAAAGATGCTCTTCTGCACACCACTGTTGGAATGCAAGGTTATTAGAATTATTATCACCTCCCTGTCTACTTGAACCAGTCTGACCATTCTCCTCTGATCTCTCTTATTAAAAAGGCATTTTTGCCCACATAACTGCTGCTCACTGAATGCTTTTTAGAGTTTTTCACACCATTCTCTGTAAACTCCAGAGACTATCCCAGGAGATCAGCAGCTTCAGAGCTAATCAAATCACCCTTTCTGGCACCGATAATTATTCCACAGTCAATGTCACTTGGATCACGTTTCTTACCCATTCTGCTGTTTGGTCCGAACAACAACTGAACCCCTTGACCATGTCTGCATGCCTTTATGCATTGAGTTGCTGCCACATGATTGGCTGATTAGATATTTGCATTAACAAGTAGGTATACCTAATGAAGTGGCCCTGGGTGTATTTTAAATAGATCTCCTGTAGCAATATTTTTGGATGGAGTTATCCAGTTTGTTCCCCCAACACTAATGCTTTGCCCCTTTTCCCCAGAGCCCTGCATGTCCTCCATTTTGTTTTTGATTTGGGTTTGATCTATCTTTAGAGCCAAGCTTGTTATCTGCAAAAGGACATATGCAGCACCACAAGTACATAGCATCAGATAAGCAGCATTCACAAGAAGGGCATAAGCAGAAATTATACAATAGTTGCAAGAGAAAAAACAATTTTTACGAGAAAAACATTTTGTGCAAAGTAAAGTGGTTACAGTGTTATTAAACTCTAGAGATCAGGTTTCAAGAACAGAATGATTGAAAGGAAGTAGCTGTTCCTGAGCCTGTTGATGTGAGACTTTCGGACTCTACCTCCTGCCTGATGATAACTGCGAGAAGATGGCACAGCCTGGATGACAGGGACCTTTGATAGTTGATGTTGCCTTTGTGAGGCAGTGCCTCCTGTAGATACTTAACGATGGTGGGGAGGGATGTGCCCTTAATGTATTGTTCAGAGTCTACTATCAGCAATTTATATTATTGCACATTCAAATTGCCGTATCAGACCACAATGCAACCAATCTGGATAGTTTCAACAGTGTAACTTTAATGTTTGGTGACAAAGTTCAAATTAAATTTTATTATCAAAGCCTAAGAACATAAAGACATTGGTGCACTTTTCAGCTGGTTGTATCTATGTGCTGGGCTCAGGGCAAGTCATCTGATATGTTAACATCGTGAACTTTAAAGCTGCTGACTCTCTCTCACCACTGATTCCTTAGTGTAGACTAGTGCATACTTACTCTTCTTTCCTTTCCTGAAGTCAGCTATTGACGGCAAACATTGTAACGCCACTCAATTAGGTATTCTACTTTGCCCATGTAAGCTGACTCATTATTACTTGTCATTTGTCTAACAACAGTAGTATCATTGGTGAATTGGAAGATCAAAGTTCAAACGTTCAAAGTAAATTTATTATCAAAGTCACCATATACAACCCTGTGATTCATCTTCTTGCAGGCATGCACAGTAAATGCAAAGAGAAACAATAAATATCTAGAGCATGAGATGAACAGTCCTTGAAAGAGAGTCCATAGGTTGTGAGAGCAGTTCAGTGTTGGGGTAAATGAAGTTATCCTCTCTGGTTCAAGAGCCTAATGGCTGAGGGGTAATAACTTCCTGAATCTGAGGTCCACTTTCAAAGATCCCTCAAAGTTGCCATGCAAGTTAATAGGGTGGTCAAGACATGGAGTGCTGGCCTTCGTTAGTCAGGGGATTGAGTTCAAGAGCCACAAGGTAATGCTGCAGCTCTATGAAATGCTGGTTGGACCATGCTTGGAGTATACAGTACCGGTCGCCTCATTATAGGAAGGATGTGGTAGCTTTAGAGAGGGTGCAGAGGAGATTTACTAGGATGCTGCCTGGACAAGACGGCATGTCTTATGAGGGTAGGTTTGGTGGCTAGGGCTTTTCTCTTTGGAGCGAAGGTGATGTGTTCAAGATAGAAACATAGAAAACCTACAGCACAATACAGGCCCTTTAGCCCACAAAGCTATGCCAAACACGTCCTTACCTTACAACTACCTAGGCTTACTCATAGCCCTCTATTTTTCTAAGCTCCATGTAGCCATCCAGGAGTCTCTTAAAAGACCCTATCGTTTCCGCCTCCACCACCGCCAGCCCATTCCACACACTCACCATTCTCTGCATAAAAAACTTACCCCTGACATCTCCTCTGTACCGACTTCCAAGCACCTTAAAACTGTGCCCCCTCGTGCTAGCCATTTCAGCCCTGGGAAAAAGCCTCTGACTATCCACATGATCAATGCTTCTCATTATCTTGTACACCTCTATCAGGTCACCTCTCATCCTCCGTCGCTCCAAGGAGAAAAGGCCAGGTTCACTCAACCTATTCTCATAAGGCATGCTTCCCAATCCAGGCAACATCCTTGTAAGTCTCCTCTGCACCCGTTCTATGGCTTCCACATCCTTCCTGTAGTGAGGTGACCAGAACTGAGCACAGTACTCCAAGTGGGGTCTGACCAGATTCCTATACAGCTGCAACATTACCTCTCGGCTCTGAAACTCAATCTCACGATTGATGAAGGCCAATGCACCGTATGCCACAGAATCACAGAGTCAACCTGCGCAGCAGCTTTGAGTGTCCTATGGACTTGGACCCCAAGATCCCTCTGATCCTCCACGCTGCCAAGAGTCTTACCATTAATGCTATATTCTGCCATCATATTTGACCTACCATAATGAACCACCTCACACTGATCTGGGTTGAACTCCATCTGCCACTTCTCAGCCCAGTTTTGCATCCTATCAATATCTCACTGTAACCTCTGACAGCCCTCCACACTATCCACAACAGCCCCAACCTTTGTGTCATCAGCAAATTTACTAACCCATCCCTCCATTTCCTCATCCAGGTCATTTATAAAAATCACGAAGAGAAGGGGTCCCAGAACAGATCCCTGAGGCACACCACTGTTCACTGACCTCCATGCAGAATATGACCCATCTACAACCACTCTTTGCCTTCTGTGGGCAAGCCAATTCTTGATCCACAAAGTAGTGTCCCCTTGGATCCCATGCCTCCTTACTTTCTCAATAAGCCTTGCATGGGGTACCTTATCAAATGCCTTGCTGAAATCCATATACACTACATCTATGGCTCTACCTTCATCAGTGTGTTTAGTCACATCTTCAAAAAATTCCATCAGGCTCGTAAGGCACAACCTGCCCTTGACAAAGCCATGCTGACTATTCCTAATCATATTATGCCTCTCCAAATGTTTATAGATCCTGCCTCTCAGGATCTTATCCATCAACTTACCAACTGCTGAAGTAAGACTCACTGGCCTATAATTCCCTGGGCTATCTCTACTCCCTTTCTTGAATAAGGGAACAACATCCGCAACCCTCCGGAACCTCTCCCATCCTCATTGATGATGCAAAGATCATTGCCAGAGGCTCAGCAATCTCCTCCCTTGCTTCCCACAGTAGCCTGGGGTACATCCCGTCCGGTCCTGGTGATTTATCCAACTTGGTGCTTTCCAAAAGCTCCAGCACATCCTCTTTCTTAATACCTACATGCTCAAGCTTTTCAGTCCGCTGCACGTCATCACTACAATCGCCAAGATCCTTTTCCATAATGAATAATGAAGCAAAATATTCATTAAATACCTCTGCTATCTCCTCCGGTTCCATACACACTTTTTCACTGTCACATTTGATTGGTCCTATTCTCTCATGTCTTATCCTCTAGCTCTTCACATACTTGTAGAATGCCTTGGGGTTTTCCTTAATCCTGCTCGCCAAGGCCTTCTCATGGCCCCTTCTGGCTCTCCTAATTTCATTCTTAAACTCCTTTCTGCTAGCCTTATAATCTTCTAGATCTCTATCATTACCTCATTTTTTTGAACCTTTCGTAAGCTTTTCTTCTTGACTAGATTTACAACAGCCTTTGTACACCATGGTTCCTGTACATTCTTTCCCTGTCTCACTGGAACATACCTATGCAGAACCCCACGCAAATATCCCCTGAACATTTGCTACATTTCTTCCGTATATTTCCAATTTATGCTTCCAAGTTCCTGCCTGATAGCCTCATAATTCCCTTTATTTCAATTAAACGCTTTCCTAACTTGTCTGTTCCTATCCCTCTCCAATGCTATGGTAAAGGAGATCGAATTGCGATCACTGTCTCCAAAATGCTCTCCCACTGAGAGATCTGACACCTGACCAGGTTCATTTCCCAATACCAGATCAAGTACAGCCTCTCCTCTTTTAGGCTTATCTACATATTGTGTCAAGAAACCTTCCCGAACGCACCTAACAAACTCCATGCTGTCTAAACCTCTTGCTCCAGGGTGATGCCAATCAATATTTGGGAAATTAAAATCTCCCACCACAACAACCCTGTTATTATTACACCTTTGCAGAATCTGTCTCCCTATCTGCTCCTCGATGTCCCTGTTACTATTGCGTGGTCTATAAGAAACACCCAGTAGAATTATTGACCCCGTCCTATTTCTTCCACCCACAGAGACTCCGTAGACAACCCCTCCATGACTTCCTCCTTTTCTGCGGCCATGACACTATCCCTGATCAACAGTGCCATGCCTTTTTTTGCCTTCCTCCCTGTCCTTTCTGAAACATCTAAAGCTTGGCAATTGAAGTAGCCAGTCCTGCCCCTGCACCATCCAAGTCTCTGTAATGGCCACAAAAGCCATCGGTCTGAGCGCGTCCCTTCTCTATCACCTTCCTATCCTCCCTTTTGCACTGTCTCCAAGCTTTCTCTATTTGTGAGCCAACCTCCCTTTCCTCCGTCACTTCAGTTCGGTTCCCACCCCCCCCAGCAATTCTCGTTTTAACTTTTCCCAATAGCCTTAGCAAACCTCCCCGCCAGGATATTGGTCCCCCTGGGATTCAAGTGCAACCTGTCCTTTTTGTACAGGTCACACCTGGCCCAAAAGAGGTCCCAATGATCCAGAAATCTGAATCCCTGCCCCCTGCTCCAATCCCTCAGCCACGAATTTATCCTCCACCTCATTCTATTCCTATACTCACTGTCACATGGCACAGGCAGTAATCCAGAGATGACTACCTTTGTGGTCCTGCTTCTCAACTTCCTTCCTAACTCCCTGTAGTCTGCTTTCACGACCTCCTCCCTTTTCTTGCCTATGCCATTGGTACCAATATGTACCCCGATCTCTGGCTGTTCTTTCCCACTTCAGGATATCGTGGACGTGATCAGAAACATCCCAGACCCTGGCACCTGGGAGGCAAACTACTATCCAAGTTTCTTTCCTGCATCCACAGAATCACCTGTCTGACCCCCTAACTATAGAGTCCCCTATCACTGCTGCCATCCTCTTCCTTTCCCTACCCTTCTGAGCCACAGGGACAGACTCTGTGCCAGAGGCACGGCCACTGTTGCTTCCCCCAGGTAGGCCATCCCTCCCACCCCCCAACAGTACTCAAACAGGAGTACTCATTGTTAAGGGGGACAGCCACAGGGATACTCCCTAGCATCTGACTCCTGCCCTTCCCTCTCCTGACTGTTACCCACTTATCTGTCTCCTGAGGCCCCAGTGTGACTACCTGCCTGCTCTCTATCACCTCCTCACTCTCCCTGACCAGACGAAGGTCATCGAGCTGCATCTCCAGTTCCCCAACGCAGTCCCAAAGGAGCTGCAGCTCGACACACCTGGTGCAGATGTGACCATCCGGGAGGCTGGGAATCTCCAGGACTTCCCACATCTGACACCGAGCACAGAAAAACGGCCTCACAGACATACTTCCTGTCTGTATGCTACACAGATAACCTACCTCGCCTTGACCCTTTATCGCCGAAGCCCCGTTGAGCCAAAGCCTTCCTATTCTGTGTCTCCCTCTACTCCGTCACCCGCTCCTTTGACGCCCACTGTATAAATCTGTCTTCCTTTTAAACTCTTTTTGCTGTCCTCACTGGCTGACCTCCATGCACTTGCGCAGTCGTGCCCCGTTCAAACTGCTGAAGATAATGAGGGGCCAGTCAGAGACTTTTTCCTGGGGCAGAAGTGCCAAATACCAGGGGTAATAATTTTAAGCTGATTGGAGGAAAGTATGGAGTAGAGGTCAGGGGTAGGTTCTTTACACAGAATGGTGGGTGTTTGCAACACACTGCTGAGATAGTGGAGATAGAGGCAGATTCATGGGCACATGGATGGTAGAAAAATGGAGGGTTATGGAAGAGGGAAGGGTTAGATTGATTTTAGAGTAGGTTAAAAGGTCAGCACAGCATTGTGGGCCGAAGGGCTTGTACTGTGTGGTTATGTTCTCAATATCTTTGATCTGAAACATTAGTTGTTTCTCTACTGATGCTGCCTGACCTGCTGAGTAATTCCAGAAATTTCTGTTTTTATACCTAGAGTAGAGCTGAGTGTTACCCTCTTCCAGGTTTTGAGAACTTGGGGCTTTCTTAGACATCCAGGGAAAGGGATAATCGGGTATTGAATAGATCTATGGGCCAGTCTACAAAGAAGGGCAGCCTCTTGTGGAATAGTCTAAACCAGGGTAGGGTGGTCTTTAACCAAAGATCCAAAACCAAATTCAGTGGTCCCCTAAAGCTAACCTAACCCCAATCCCTAATGCATCACCCCGGCTGACCCCGAGTGCACTGAGCGGCCAGCACTAAGCACGTCTGCCTGACCACAAGTAACACTCCCAGACTCAGCCCCTCCAGTTTCACCCCACATTCATTCTCACACATGTATAATTCTAAACAAGACACCCTGACCATTCCCCCCCCCCCCCACCCCTTTCCACCTTGCACACACACATGACAATATCTTTGAGACTGGAACTAAGGGACATGGTCTCAAGATTTGGGGGAGTAGATTTAGGTCGGAAATGAGGAGAAAATGCTTTTCCCAGAGAGTGGTGAATCTGTGGAATTCTCTGCCCAATGAATCAGTGGAGGTTACCTCAGTAAATATATTTAAGACAAGTTTGGATAGATTTTTACACAGTAGGGGAATTAAGGGTTATGGGGAAAAGGCAGGGAGGTGGAGCTGAGTGCATGATTTTATTGAATGGCGGGGCAGGCTCGACGGGTTAGATAGCCAACCTCTGCTCCTATTTCTTATGTTCTTATGTCTGGCAGTTCTCTCCCACTGTTAATAACTTACTGCCTGTTACACCGCTGGCATTTAGAGCAGCAATGAAGTTTCTACATCCCTGGCGGTGTTCATCATGTCAGTAGCTTCCTCCTGGTTTTCATTACTGTCAGTCATGCAAGTCCCATGCGGAGACTCAGGAATATTGTCACATTCAGATGCAGAAAGATTGTTCAATGCTGTTTCCGTAACAGTTTTGTTTTACCAGCCCTGAGCTGAAACCCCAAACGTGGAGGACCAGTGGACCACTTAGTCTGGCCTGTACCTTTCGACCTGTTTGGCATGGGCAATCTTACCAAGAGCCAAAGCGTAAAGCTTTGACTCCAGCCAACATAGCTCTCCGGGTTGTTGAGGCACACAAACCTCCAATCCCTACAACAAGGTTGTGGTCCTCCTGTGAATAAACATATGTAAATAAACATAGATCCCTAAACAGGCAAGTGGAGCTGGACCCAGTTAATGAAAGTGTGGGCCAGATGAATGTGGCAGGGTCCAGAGATACTGAATTTCCAGAACAAGATCAATAAACATGAGGGATAATTTTCCCACTGTGCACGTACTAACAACCTAACCAAGGGCCCCTTGGATAGATTCCAGGGGGTAAGTGAACTTGGATGGGGAAAAAAATTACATCTTTATTTTCACTAACCTCTATCTGAAATCGAGCATTTCCTCTTCAATGATGAATGCAGGCAGCGAAACGCAGTAGTATTTATCTGTGACTTTGTCACCAATAGAAATCACAGATATGTTCATACCACATTCCAGCCATCTGAAAATACCGTTTACGGCACGCCCATCGCCACTTTGAAATTACGGTAGTTATTGGACCCTCTGCTAGATCGAAGGTGATCGCATCTTTCCTGTCTGTAGACCCTCGTGTGACGTAGCTGGCCATCTATCGGGCAAGCCCTGCGATTGGATGCTCAACTTGATGTGTCCGTTTGCTTTGGCAAAGACCACCCCGCAGTTTAATACTCTTGTTCAAGCTGAGCAACACCAGCCTCCACCCTGATATGTCTTTAAAATTAATTTCAATTTGCCTTTATTTTAAATGTTAGTCTTATTTAATTCATTAATAAAGAAGCACATATTTATGTTAAATTTTTATAACTGTATTAACTGTAATATAGTTGGTTTGTAATCCTGTGTATTTTATTTTATATATTTAAATATATTACTCTGTGAAGAGGTCTATAGGCTTCACCGGACTGACAAAAGGGGTCCATGGCACAAAAACGGTTGGGAACCCCTGATCTAACCTAATTTTTGTTTTGGCCCAGGAACCTGGAACACATTTTATTCTGATTACTCTATTTAAGGGAGACTTTATTGTCTTGCTTCAAGGTACGCTATTGATTGGCTGGAAAGTGAGCGGAAGCTGAGGTTACTACGTTTGATTGCGAGCAGCTCGTCGAACATCATCTACACAATGTATGTCGAGCCCGGTTACCCAGTTGATGGCGAGGTCAAGCTCTGCTCCATCCAAGAGAACAATAGGCTTATTGATATGGTGGTAAAGGTAAGGACGCAGTTCTGCACTGTTTAACCTCTATCTGATAAACCAACTGCTGGGAAAAAGCTCAATGGGTCAAGCAGCATGTGTGGAGACAATGGGTGAATAACGTTTTGGTTCAAGACCCTGAAATTGACCATCCTTCCGAATCCTCACATGCCCATCGGGTTCCTCCAGCAATAACACACCCAAAATGATGGAGGAGCTAAGCAGCATCCATGGAGAGGAATAAACAGTCGATGTTTTGTGCCTAGACCTTTCATCAGGACTGGCAGTGTGCATTGGATTCTGAATTTAAAAAAAAACGAGCGAAGCCTGTTGAAATTTGTCTGCAGAGCAGGGGATTGTGGAGTGAGGTGAAGACAGTTCCTTTTGGACTTTATGGGCCAGTTTTAGAAAGCAAGTGGGGCTAGTCAGTGTTTGTCTGCGGAGCAAGAGATTGAAGAGTGAGTTGGAGACAGTTCCTTATGAACTTTCTGGGCCAGCTTTAAAAAGGAAACGAGTCCTGTTGGGATTTGTCTCTGGAGCAGAATATTGCTTGAGTTACTAATAGCTAGGGGTAATTAGCAAGGGCCAATGGGGAAAACAAAGTGAAGTTTGAACTGAGGCCCCATTGTGTGAGTGGACAATATTAAGGTGGTCAGGCTTTGGCTCAGCAGGCTTGGGCAAGAACTTTCCTATGGAAAGTATGACAATTAAAGAAGAGGAAGTACTGGCGCTTTTAAGAAATATAAAAGTGGATAAGTCTCCGGGTCTGGACAAGATATTCCCTAGGCCCTTGAGGGAAGTTAGTGTAGAAATAGCAGGGGCTCTGACAGAAATATTTCAAATGTCATTAGAAACGGGGATGGTGCCGGAGGATTGGTGTATTGCTCATGTGGTTCCATTGTTTAGAAACATACATAGAAAATATGTGCAGGAGTAGGCCATTCGGCCCTTCGAGCCTGCATCGCCATTTATTATGATCATGGCTGATCATCCAACTCAGAACCCCGCCCCAGCCTTCCCTCCATACCCCCTGACCCCCGTAGCCACAAGGGCCATATCTAACTCCCTCTTAAATATAGCCAATGAACTGGCCTCAACTGTTTCCTGTGGCAGAGAATTCCACAGATTCACCACTCTCTGTGTGAAGAAGTTTTTCCTAATCTCGGTCCTAAAAGGCTTCCCCTCTATCCTCAAACTGTGGCCTCTCATTCTGGACTTCCCCAACATCGGGAACAATCTTCCTGCATCTAGCCTGTCCAATCCCTTTAGGATCTTATACGTTTCAATCAGATCCCCCCTCAATCTTCTAAATTCCAACGAGTACAAGCCCAGTTCATCCCGTCTTTCTTCATATGAAAGTCCTGCCATCCCAGGAATCAATCTAGTGAACCTTCTTTGTACTCCCTCTATGGCAAGGATGTCTTTCCTCAGATTAGGGGACCAAAACTGCACACAATACTCCAGGTGTGGTCTCACCAAGGCCTTGTACAACTGCAGTAGTACCTCCCTGCTCCTGTACTCGAATCCTCTCGCTATAAATGCCAGCATACCATTCGCCTTTTTCACCGCCTGCTGTACCTGCATGCCCACTTTCAATGACTGGTGTATAATGACACCCAGGTCTCGTTGCACCTCCCCTTTTCCTAATCGGCCATCATTCAGATAATAATCTGTTTTCCTACTTTTGCCACCAAAGTGGATAACTTCACATTTATCCACATTAAATTGCATCTGCCATGAATTTGCCCACTCACCCAACCTATCCAAGTCACCCTGCATCCTCTTAGCATCCTCCTCACAGCTAACACTGCCACCCAGCTTCGTGTCATCCGCAAACTTGGAGATGCTGCATTTAATTCCCTCATCCAAGTCATTAATATATATTGTAAACAACTGGGGTCCCAGCACTGAGCCTTGCGGTACCCCACTAGTCACCGCCTGCCATTCTGAAAAGGTCCCGTTTATTCCCACTCTTTGCTTCCTGTCTGCTAACCAACTCTCCACCCACACCAATACCTTACCCGCAATACCGTGTGCTTTAAGTTTGCACACTAATCTCCTGTGTGGGACCTTGTCAAAAGCCTTCTGAAAATCCAAATATACCACATCCACTGGTTCTCCCCTATCCACTCTACTAGTTACATCCTCAAAAAATTCTATGAGATTCATCAGACATGATTTTCCTTTCACAAATCCATGCTGACTTTGTCCGATCATTTCACCGCTTTCCAAATGTGCTGTTATCACATCCTTGATAACTGACTCCAGCAGTTTCCCCACCACCGACGTTAGGCTAACCGGTCTATAATTCCCCGGTTTCTCTCTCCCTCCTTTTTTAAAAAGTGGAGTTACATTAGCCACCCTCCAATCCTCAGGAACTAGTCCAGAATCTAACGAGTTTTGAAAAATTATTACTAATGCATCCACTATTTCTTGGGCTACTTCCTTAAGCACCCTGGGATGCAGACCATCTGGCCCTGGGGATTTATCTGCCTTCAATCCCTTCAATTTACCTAACACCACTTCCCTACTAACATGTATTTCGCTCAGTTCCTCCATCTCACTGGATCCTCTGTCCCCTACTATTTCTGGAAGATTATTTATGTCCTCCTTAGTGAAGACACAACCAAAGTAATTATTCAATTGGTCTGCCATGTCCTTGCTCCCCATAATCAATTCACCTGTTTCTGTCTGCAGGGGACCTACATTTGTCTTTACCAGTCTTTTCCTTTTCACATATCTATAAAAGCTTTTACAGTCGGTTTTTATGTTTCCTGCCAGTTTTCTCTCATAATCTTTTTTCCCCTTCCTAATTAAGCCCTTTGTCCTCCTCTGCTGAACTCTGAATTTCTCCCAGTCCTCAGGTGAGCCACTTTCTCTGGCTAATTTGTATGCTTCTTCTTTGGAATTGATACTATCCCTAATTTCTCTTGTCAGCCACGGGTGCACTACCTTCCTTGATTTATTCTTTTGCCAAACTGGGATGAACAATTGTTGTAGTTCATCCATGCAACCTTTAAATGCTTGCCATTGCATATCCACCATCAATCCTTTAAGTGTCATTTGCCAGTCTATCTTAGCTAATTCACGCCTCATACCTTCAAAGTTACCCCTCTTTAAGTTCAGAACCTTTGTTTCTGAATTAACTATGTCACTCTCCATCTTAATGAAGAATTCCACCATATTATGGTCACTCTTACCCAAGAGGCCTCTCACGACAAGATCGCTAATTAACCCTTCCTCATTGCTCAAAACCCAGTCCAGAATAGCCTGCTCTCTAGTTGGTTCCTCGACATGTTGGTTCAAAAAGGGTTCTAAGAGTAAACCTAGCAATTATCGGCCTGTGAGTTTGACGTCAGTGGTGGGTAAATTGATGGAAAATATTCTTAGAGATGATATATATAATTATCTGGATAGACAGTCTGATTAGGAACAGTCAACATGGATTTGTTCGTGGAAGGTCATGTTTGACAAATCTTATTGAATTTTTTTTGAAGAGGTTACTAGGAAAGTTGACGAGGGTAAAGCAGCGGATGTTGTCTATATGGACTTCAGTAAGGCCTTTGACAAGGTCCCACACAGAAGGTTGGTTAGGAAGGTTCAATCATTAGGCATTAATATGGAAGTAGTAAAATGGATTCAGCAGTGGAGACGCCAGAGAGTAGTGGTGGATAACTGTTTGTCAGATTGGAGGACGGTGTGTAGCGGTGTGCCTCAGGGATCTGTACTGGGTCCAGTGTTGTTTGTCATATATATTAATGATCTGGATGATGGGGTGGTAAATTGGATTCGTAAGTATGCAGATGATACTAAGATAGGTGGGATTGTGGATAATGAAGTAGGTTTTCAAAGATTGCAGAGAGATTTAGGACAGTTAGAAGAGTGGGCTGAAAGATGGCAGATGGAGTTTAATGCTGATAAATGTGAGGTGCTACACTTTGGTAGGACTAATCAAAATAGGACATACATGGTAAATGGTAGCGCATTGAAGAATGCTGTAGAACAGGGGAATCTAGGAATAATGGTGCATAGTTCCCTGAAGGTGGAATCTCATGTGGATGGGGTGGTGAAGAAAGCTTTTGGTTTGCTGGCCTTTATTAATCAGAGCATTGAGTATAGGAGTTGGGATGTAATGTTGAATTTGTGTAGGGCATTGGTAAGGCCAAATTTGGAGTATTGTGTACAGTTCTGGTCACCGAATTATAGGAAAGATGTCAATAAAATTGAGAGAGTACAGGGAAGGTTTACTAAAATGTTGCCTGGGTTTCATCTCCTAAGTTACAGAGAAAGGTTGAACAAGTTAGGTCTTTATTCTTTGGAGCGTAGAAGGTTGAGGGGGGGACTTGATAGAGGTGTTTAAAATTATGAAGGGGATTGATAGAGTTGAAGTGGATAGGCTTTTTCCATTGAGAGTGGGGGAGATTCAAACAAGAGGACATGAGTTGAGAATTAAATGGCAAAAGTTTAGGGGTAACATGAGGGGGAACTTCTTTACTCAGAGAGTGGTAGCTGTGTGGAACGAGCTTCCAGCAGAAGTGGTTGAGGAAGGTTCGATGCTGTCGTTTAAAGTTAAATTGGATAGATATATGGACAGGAAAGGAATGGAGGGTTCTGGGCTGAGTGCAGGTCAGTGGGACTAGGTGAGAGTAGGAGTTCGGCACGGACTAGAAGGGGAGAGATGGCCTGTTTCCGTGCTGTAATTGTTCTCTGGTTATATGTTATAAGAACAGGCACAGACTAGAACTGAAGTCTGAGAAGTTAGAGGCATAACAAGTGTAGGCAGGATGGTAGTTTAGGCAGTGGAATGTTCGTCCTGTGAGATGTGTGATTTCAGTGTAGCAGTCTCCCTGATGACTACATCTGCAGGAAGTGCACTCAATTTCAGCTCTGACTGACAAGATCAAGGAGCTGGAGCTGAATGTACCCAGGTCTATCCAGGAGGCTGAAAACTTCATAGATAAGTCTTTTACTAAGGTGGCCACACCCAGAGTGCAGGCTTCAGCATGACCACCGGGTGAAGCGAGGGGAGTAAGCAGTCAATGCAGGGTTTCCCTGTAGCCATTCCCCTCAGCAACTAGTATACCTCTTTGGATAATACTTGCAGGGGTGACCTATCACAGCACAGCAGCAACAGCCAGGCCAGTAGCACTGGCTGGCTCTGAGGTCCATCAGTGAACAGTAAAGTCTTTCTTTCTTTTTAAATCTTTTTATTGAATAAGTATACAAAAAGGTAAGCCACATAGGCACTAATACACTGTTAGAATATAATAAAATTACAGGAGATATTAATACAGAAAAAAAAGTGATACAAACAATGTAATTTAAACATAACATACTAAGGTAACATAATAGTATACTGATTTTTATATATATATATCAATAGAGAAAAGAAAAAAAAACCCAAAAAAAACCCACCGTGCAACTAACTAAAAGCAAAGCAAAGCAATGGGCTAACTTGGAACCAAATAGAGTTAAAGAACTTAAAATCACGTCCTCAAACCCGACCTCCATTAAAAACAGTAAGAAAAAAACAAGAAGGGTATATAAATATGGAGCAAAAAAGAGAAGGAAAAAAAATTACATTAAATGAAAATATTGAATAAAAGATCTCCAGGTCTGTTCAAATTTAAGTGAGGAATCATAAAGATTACTTCTAATTTTCTCTAAATTCAAGCATAATATCGTCTGAGAAAACCAAAAAAAGGTGGTTGGAGCATTAGGCTCTTTCCAATGTTGTAAGATACATCTTTTTGCCATTAAAGAAGTAATGCAATCATTCTACGGGCTGAAGGAGAAAGATTACTGGAAATTTTAGGTAGTCCAAAGATAGCAGTAATAGGGTGAGGAGAGATATCTATATTCAATACCCTTGAGATAATATTAAAAATGTCTCTCCAAAAAGTTTCCAGAGTAGGGCAAGACCAAAACATATGAGTTAAAGACGCTATCTGCCCCGGACATCTATCACAAAAAGGATTAATATGAGAATAAAAGTGAGCTAATTTATCTTTGGACATATGTGCTCTATGAACAACTTTAAATTGAATTAGGGAATATTTAGCACAGATAGAGGAAGTATTGACTAATTGTAAAATCTGCCCCCAGTCATCCACGGAAATGATAGACCCCAATTCCTGTTCCCAATCTACCCTAATCTTATCAAATGGAGCTTTCCTAAGTTTCATAATAATATTATAAATCATAGCCGATGCACCTTTCTGACATGGATTAAGGTTAATTATAGTATCTAAAATGTATGTAGGAGGAAGCATTGGAAAAGAAGAAAGTATAGTACTTAGGAAATTTCTAACTTGTAGATATCTAAAAAAATGTATTCTTGATAAATTATATTTATTAGATAATTGTTCAAAAGACATAAGGGAACCATCTAAAAATAAATCCAAAAACCGTGAAATACCCTTAGTCTTTCAAATTTGAAAAGCACGATCCGTAAAAGAGGGAGGAAAAAATATGTTACCTAAAATAGGAATCGCTAGCCCAAATTGGTTAAGATCAAAAAATTTTCTGAATTGAAACCAAATACGTAAGGTATATTTAACTATCGGGTTAGATACCTGTTTGAGGTGTTTCAAATCAAAAGGAAGAGAGGAACCTAAAATATTGCCAAGTGTATAGCCCTGAACAGATTGTAGTTCCAATACTACCCATTGAGGAATGGATAGTATATCCTGATCAAGTAACCAAAATTTCATATGTCGAATATTAATTGCCCAATAATAAAATCTAAAGTTAGGTAATGCTAAACCTCCATCTCTCTTAGCTTTTCGTAAATGTATTTTACCCAGTCTCGGGTTTTTATTTTGCCAAGTAAATGAAGAAATTTTTGAGTCAACTTTATTAAAAAAAGATTTTGGAACAAAAATCGGTAATGCCTGAAATATATATAAAAATTTTGGCAGAAAAGACATCTTAACTGCATTAATACGACCAATCAAAGTTAAATATAAAGGAAACCATTTAGATGAAAGTTGAATAATATGGTCAATTAAGGGTAAAAAGTTAATCTTAAATAAATCTTTGTGTTTACAAGTAATTTTAATCCCAAGATATGAAAAATAATTATTAATTTAAACGGGAAGTTATGATATAAGGGAAGTTGCTTATTAATCGGGAAAAGTTCACTCTTACTAAGATTTAATTTATAACCTGAAAAAAGACTAAATTGTGCTAATAACTCTAAAACAGCAGGGATGGATTTTTGAGGATTAGAAATATATAAAAGTAAGTCATCAGCATAGAGTGATATTTTATGGGACTTTAAGCCCCGAGTTATCCCAGTAATATTTGGAGATTCTCCAATGGCAATTGCAAGAGGTTCTAATGTAATATCAAATAATAAAGGACTAAGAGGACAACCTTGTCGAGTACCTCGAAAAAGAGGGAAAAAAGGTGAGCTTAAAGAGTTAGTACGGACCGAGGCCACAGGAGAATGATATAACAATTTGATCCAGGGTATAAATTTCGGGCTAAAATTAAACATTTCAAGCACCTTAAATAAGTAAGGCCATTCTACTCTATCAAAAGCTTTTTCAGCATCTGAAGAGATAACACACTCAGGAACATTTTGTGAGGGGGTATAAACAATATTTAACAGTGTGTGAATGTTATAGAAGGAGTAACGACCTTTAATAAAACCCGTTTGGTCTTCCGAAATAATAAAAGGAAGTACTTTTTCTAATCTGTTTGCTAATAACTTAGAAAAAATTTTAGAATCAACATTTAATAAAGATACTGGTCTATAAGATGCTCATTGAGCAGGATCTTTATCCTTCTTTAATATTAGAGAGATTGACGCTCTATTGAAAGATTCGGGAAGTTTACCAAGTTTTAATGAAGCCTCCAAAACCCTACAGAACCAAGGGATTAATGAAGGTGCAAAACATTTATAAAATTCTGCGGTAAACCCATCAGGGCCAGGAGCTTTCCCCAGGTTCATAGAGGAAATAACATTCTTAATCTCATCAGTGGTAATGGGAGTATCAAGCATAGAAGACATATCCTGTGAAATCTCAGGGAAGTCGAGGTTATCTAAAAAATCATTCATATATTTAGAGTCTCGAGGAGACTCTGATTGATATAAGGAAGAATAAAAATCAAAGAAGGTTTGATTAATCCCCGCATGATCAAGTATCAGTCGATCATTTTGATTATAAATCTGATTAATTTGAGATTTAGCATAGTTAGACTTCAATTGGTTAGCCAACAGTTTGCCAATTTTGTTATTGTGTACATAAAATTCACTTCTTGTTTTCTTCAATTGGTTTACAATTGAGGACGAAAATAATAAACTGTGTTCCATTTGAAGTTCAGTTCTTTGTTTATATAACTCCTCAGAGGGAGCTGTAACATATTTCTTATCAATTTCCTTAATCTTGTCCACAATTACCAACTCCTCCTGCTTCAGCTTCTTCCTCAAAGCAGCAGAATATGAGATAATCTGACCATGGATATAAGCTTTAAAAGTATCCCAAAGAATGTTCACAGAAATATCCTCTGTATAGTTGATTGTAAAAAAAAAGATCAATCTGTTCATTCATAAATTTAACAAAGTCCGAATCCTGAAGCAACAGCGAATTAAAACGCCATTGTCTATTATTTTGTGTATTGGCCTGAATTTTAATAGAAAGCTTAAGTGGAGCATGATCCGAAATGGTTATAGAGTCATAATCACATTTAATCACTGAAGAAATAAGACGAGAGTCAATAAAAAAAAATCAATTCTTGAATAGGAATGGTGAACATGTGAAAAAAAAGAAAAATCTTTTTCCTGAGGATGCAAAAAACGCCAAATGTCCGTTGACCCAGAATCAGAGAGGAATGAGTTAATCAAAGTTACAGATTTATTGGGTAAGGTCCGTAGAGGAGCTAAACGGTCCAAAACTGGAGATAAACAGGTATTAAGATCTCTGCCCCAGATCAATGAAAACTCATTCAAATTCGGGAACTGATTAAATAATGATTTATAAAATTCCGGATAGTCCATATTGGGAGCATAAACATTAACCAAAACTACCTTTTTATTAAATAGTAGACCACTAACCAGTAGAAATCTACCATTCGGATCAGAAATAATATCATGTTGTATAAGAGTAACTGAGGAGTCTATAAAAATAGAGACGCCTTGAATCTTAGCGTTAGAGTTCGAATGAAACTGTTGTTTCTTCCAGAATTTAAAAAAACGTAGTCTGTCCCCTCTCCGCACATGGGTCTCTTGTAAAAATAGAATTTGTGCTTTAAGTCTCCGAAACACTTTAAAAACTTTTTTCCTTTTAATAGGATGGTTAAGATTCCAGGAGACAAAATTAATAATAGACTCCATAAACCCTAAAGTCAACCCGCAAAAAGGAGGATTGACGATAAGCTCGACGCACGAACCCAGAAAGGGAACAGAACAAATAAGAGATACTGGGAAGGAGAACGCAACCAATACTTCAATAGTGTACATAGCCCAAGAAGAAAAAAACTAAAACGTGAAGCCCCTCCCACCACCCCCCACCCCATGACCCCAAGGCTAAATCTAAAACAGACCAGCCAGAAAGAAGCAAGCACTAAAACTACCCCCATGATTTCCGATAGACGCTCACTAAAAAAAGTGTAAATATAAAAAAGATCAGCTAGTTATAAAACAGTAAAAGAATAAAAAAAGTAAATCAATTAAAACAAACACTTAATATAACAAAGAAAAAGCCAGAAAATATAGAGAAAAACCGCAACAAACCCCAGACCCTATGAATAAACAAAAAAAGAAATGAAAATATTAACATAAACTAGCTATGAAAACCTACAAAAAAAAGTAGATTTAAAAACTAGAAAATTTAAGGCCTCAAAGGAAATACGTGGAATGACGTTGAGGGAATAACCACCCAGAATCCCCTGGGAAAAAGAAAGGAATGACGCAGATAGAAAGAAAGTTTAGCAGCCATATTAATTAATCCAAAATAAACTTTTCTGCCCATATAAGGCAAAAAAAAATTAAGGCCGACAGATTCACAACCTCCGATCAAACGGAGATAGTTAAAAATTACGATTAAGATGTTGAAGGTGAAAATTGATCCAGATAACTCTGGGCATCCGATGGAGATTCAAAAAAACAGAGGGCTCCATCCAACGTACGGATCCTTAAACGCGCAGGGTAAAGCAGCGCTGGTTTTAAATCCATCTTGTAGAGTTCCGACATCACAGATCTGTAACGAACCCGTTGATCTCGAATTGGTTTACTGAAATCCTCCACGAACCGGAAATTAAAATCCGAAAAATCAATATAACCTTTAGATCGAACAAATCGAAGCAGTTTCTCCTTGTCTTGAAAGTAATGAAAACGTAAGATGACATGTCGAGGTTTATCTGATTTAGACGAATATGATGGAACTCTGTGAGCCCGATCCAATAACGGTGGTTGGTCAGGAAATACAGTAGGAAATGCATCTTTTAAAAGTTGAGAAAAAAACTTCATAGGGTTGTCAGATTCCACAGCTTCACGCACACCAATCATTCGAAGATTCTGCCGTCGCATTCTGGATTCTAAGTCAGAGTTTTTAAAGGTCAGAAAGTCAAGTTTTTTCTTCATTATAGTAATTGTTTCTTCAATTTTCCCTATTTTGAGTTAATTTTGTTGCGTGGATTTTTGAAGATTAGATATAGCCAACTGATGTTCGGTAATAGATAATTGTATCTTATCGATTGAATCGGCGATTTTCTGGAAATTAATTGAAATTTCCGAACAAATCAGTTCCGTAATAGAGGTTGAGATTTCCCTTTGAATTAGATCCGATATAGCTTTCAAAGTCACTGGTGGTTCAGTCAGAGGAAGATCGGTACCTTTCGGTCTAACCGGAGGTTTGCCGTCTTTCCCACTTTTTCCATTCTTAGACATAGCAGACCTTAAAAACATCCGATTATCGAAGAGCCCAATTTGTTTCAAAGTATTGTAAAAGTCGATGCCTTAATGGTTAGTTAAAATATAGCTGATCATAAGAAAAAAAACTCAGAGGTAATGCAGCGAGTCAAGAGCACGACTTCACTCCATGAGCTCTACCGGTAGTCCCCGAACAGTAAAGTCAAGCAGTATAGCGATAGGAGACTCGATAGTTAAGTCATAGTCATACTTTATTGATCCCGGGGGAAATTGGTTTTCGTTACAGTTGCACCATAAATAATAAATAGTAATAGAACCATAAATAGTTAAATAGTAATATGTAAATTATGCCAGATGGAAATAAGTCCAGGACCAGCCTATTGGCTCAGGGTTTCTGGCCCTCCAAGGGAGGAGCTGCAGAGTTTGATGGCCACAGGCAGGAATGGGGACGGACAGGGGATTTTATGACCGTGAGTGAGAAGCCAGGGTGGTGTGCTGCCTCCCAGGTGCTAGGGTCCAGGATACTCAGAGCAGCAGCAGAAAATACTCAAGGGGAAGGGTGAGCAGCCAGAGGTTGGCACCATTGACATAGGTAGAAAGGGGGAAGAGATCCTGTGCAGTGAGTTAGGAAGTTAAGGAAGAGGCTGAAGAACAAGAACTCCAAAGTATTGATCTCTGGATTACTCCCAGTGTCACACGCTAGTCAGGGCAGGAATAGGATGATGGGACTGGTGAATGAGTGGCTGAGGAACTGGTGCAGGGGGGCCAGGTTTCAGATTTCTGGATCATTGGGATCTCTTCTGGGGAAGGTATGACTTGTACAAAGAGGCAAACACGAGGAAATCTGCAGATGCTGGAAATTCAAGCAACTCACACACAAAATGCTGGTGGAACGCAGCAGGCCAGGCAGCATCTATAGGAAGAGGTACAGTTGACGTTTCGGGCCAAGACCCTTCGTCAGGACTAACGGAAAGAAGAGATAGTAAGAGATTTGAAAGTGGGAGGGGGAGGGGGAGATCTGAAATGATAGGAGAAGACAGGAGGGGGAGGGATGGAGCTAGCTGGAAAGTTGCTTGGCAAAAGGGATACAAGGCTGGAGAAGGGAGAGGATCATGGGACGGGAGGCCTAGGGAGAAAGAAAGGGGGAGGGGAACCCAGAGGAAGATGGAGAACAGGCAAGGAGTGATTGTGCGAGGGTCAGAGAGAGAAAAAAGAGAGGGGAAAAAAGGAGGGGAATAATAAATAAATAACGGATGGGGTACAAGGGGGAGTTGGGGCACTAACGGAAGTTTGAGAAGTCAATATTCATGCCATCAGGTTGGAGGCTACCCAGACGGAATATAAGGTGTTGTTCCTCCAACCTGGCTTCATCTTTACAGTAGAGGAGGCCGTGGATAGACATGTCAGAATGGGAATGGGATGTGGAATTAAAATGTGTGGCCACTGGGAGATCCTGCTTTCTCTGGCGGACAGAGCGTAGATGTTCAGCAAAGCGGTCTCCCAGCCTGCGTTGGGTCTCGCCAATATATAAAAGGCCACATCGGGAGCACCGGACGCAGTATATCACCCCAGTCGACTCACAGGTGAAGTGTTGCCTCACCTGGAAGGACTGTTTGGGGCCCTGAATGGTGATAAGGAAGGAAGTGTAAGGACATGTGTAGCACTTGTTCCGCTTACACGGATAAGTGCCAGGAGGGAGATCAGTGGGGAGGGATGGGGGGGACAAATGGACAAGGGAGTTGTGTAGGGAGCGATCCCTGCGGAATGCAGAGAGAGGGGGGGAGGGAAAGATGTGCTTAGTGGTGGGATCCCGTTGGAGGTGGCGGAAGTTACGGAGAATAATATGTTGGACCCGGAGGCTGGTGAGGTGGTAGGTGAGGACCAGGGGAACCCGATTCCTAGTGGGGTGGCGGGAGGATGGAGTGAGAGCAGATGTACGTGAAATGGGGGAGATGCGTTTGAGAGCAGACTTGATAGTGGAGGAAGGGAAGCCCCTTTCTTTAAAAAAGGAAGACATCTCCCTCGTCCTAGAATGAAAAGCCTCATCCTGAGAGCAGATGTGGCTGAGACTGAGGAATTGTGAGAAGGGGATGGCGTTTTTGCAAGAGACAGGGTGAGAAGAGAAATAGTCCAGATAGCTGTGAGAGTCAGTAGGCTTATAGTAGACATCAGTGGATAAGCTGTCTCCAGAGATAGAGACAGAAAGATCTAGAAAGGGGAGGGAGGTGTCGGAAATGGACCAGGTAAACTTCAGGGCAGGGTGAAAGTTGGAGGCAAAGTTAATAAAGTCAACGAGTTCTGCATGCGTGCGGGAAGCAGCACCAATGCAGTCGTCGATGTAGCGAAGGAAAAGTGGGGGACAGATACCAGAATAGGTACGGAACATAGATTGTTCCACAAACCCAACAAAAAGGCAGGCATAGCTAGACAGATATCAGAATAGGTACGGAACATAGATTGTTCCACAAACCCAACAAAAAGGCAGGCATAGCTAGACAGATACCAGAATAGGTACGGAACATAGAGACAGATACCAGAATAGGTACGGAACATACATCGACGACTGCATTGGCACTGCTTCCTGCACGCATGCAGAACTCGTTGACTTTATTAACTTTGCCTCCAACTTTCACCCTGCCCTCAAGTTTACCTGGTCCATTTCCGACACCTCCCTCCCCTTTCTAGATCTTTCTGTCTCTGTCTCTGGAGACAGCTTATCCACTGATGTCTACTATAAGCCTACTGACTCTCACAGCTATCTGGACTATTCCTCTTCTCACCCTGTCTCTTACAAAAACGCCATCCCCTTCTCGCAATTCCTCCGTCTCAGCCGCATCTGCTCTCAGGATGAGGCTTTTCATTCCAGGACGAGGGAGATGTCTTCCTTTTTTAAAGAAAGGGGCTTCCCTTCCTCCACTATCAACTCTGCTCTTAAACGCATCTCCTCCATTTCACGTACATCTGCTCTCACTCCATCCTCCCGCCATCCCACTAGGAATCGGGTTCCCCTGGTCCTCACCTACCACCCCACCAGCCTCCGGGTCCAACATATTATTCTCCGTAACTTCCGCCACCTCCAACGGGATCCCACCACTAAGCACATCTTTCCCTCACCCCCTCTCTCTGCATTCCGCAGGGATCGCTCCCTACACAACTCCCTTGTCCATTCGTCCCCCCCCATCCCTCCCCACTGATCTCCCTCCTGGCACTTATCTGTGTAAGCGGAACAAGTGCTACACATGCCCTTACACTTCCTTCCTTACCACCATTCAGGGCCCCAAACAGTACTTCCAGGTGAGGCAACACTTCACCTGTGAGTCGACTGGGGTGATATACTGCGTCCGGTGCTCCCGATGTGGCCTCTTATATATTGGCGAGACCCGACGCAGGCTGGGAGACCGCTTTGCTGAACACCTATGCTCTGTCCGCCAGAGAAAGCAGGATCTCCCAGTGGCCACACATTTTAATTCCACATCCCATTCCCATTCTGACATGTCTATCCACGGCCTCCTCTACTGTAAAGATGAAGCCACACTCAGGTTGGAGGAACAACACCTTATATTCCATCTGGGTAGCCTCCAACCTGATGGCATGAACATTGACTTCTCTAACTTCCGCTAAGGCCCCACCTCCCCCTTGTACCCCATCTGTTACTCATTTTTATGCACACATTCTTTCTCTCACTCTCCTTTTTCTCCCTCTGTCCCTCTGAATATACCTCTTGCCCATCCTCTGGGTCCCCCCCCCTTGTCTTTCTTCCCGAACCTCCTGTCCCATGATCCTCTCGTATCCCCTTTTGCCTATCACCTGTCCAGCTCTTGGCTCCATCCCTCCCCCTCCTGTCTTCTCCTATCATTTTGGATCTCCCCCTCCCCCTCCAACTTTCAAATCCCTTACTCACTCTTCCTTCAGTTAGTCCTGACGAAGGGTCTCGGCCTGAAACGTCGACTGTACCTCTTCCTACAGATGCTGCCTGGCCTGCTGCGTTCACCAGCAATTTTGATGTGTGTTGCTTGAATTTCCAGCATCTGCAGAATTCCTGTTTGCAATATCCTTGCAGGCAGGTTTGCTAGAGCTGTTGGGAAGGGTTTGAACTAAGTTAGCAGGAGGATGGGATGGTAAGACTGAGGATGGGGCATTTGGTATACAAGTCGATGCAGTCTGTAGTGAGGATGGATAGGCAGATGATAGGGGAAAATTGCCGTCAGTGGGATGAGATGAAGAGAAACATGGGGGTATTTTTATATTTCCAGTAAGATGTCGCATGTTTGGATAGGGGTGTCGGAGTTGGTACCGGAGGCATTGGAGCTGCCCTTAGTGTTTGCTCAGTGGAGGACAAGCTGTGTTGTGTTCAGCTGCGGAATTCAGGAACTTGGACTGTGTTCTTTTTTTGTGTGACTGCTTTACTGCGGCCTTATATGTGCTGTGTGTGCCTTATGCTGTGCGGACAGCAGGGGGAGCTGTGTGGCCCCGGTTGTGGTGACAACTAGGCCTCGGGCTGTGGCGTCCCCTGTCTGCAGCCATCCAGGGGAGAGGTTTTGGAGTCAGTACTGCCCTCCACTGTTCACTTGGCAGAAGACAAGCTGTATTGTTTTCGACTGCAGACTGCTGCAGCATTCATGGACAACATACATTTTTTTCCTGTGCGACTGTATTTTACTGCCATCTTATGTGTGCTAAGTACTGTGTTCCGCACCTTGACCCAGTGTATTGATGGGTATTCGTATATGGTTGTATAACAATTAAACATGGACTTGAGTTTGAACTTGAAAGTCGAAAAGGATGATGACTGCAGGTTTGAAGGTGTTATATTTGAATGCACATAGCATATGGAATTAGGTAGATCTTGTAGTACAGTTAGGGATGTAGTGGGCATCACTAAGACGTGGCTGAAAGAAGATCATAGTTGGAAGCTTACCATCCAAGGATACACATTGTATTGAAAGGACAGGCAGATAGGCAGAGGGGGTGGGGTGGCTCTGTTGGTATAAATGAAATCAAATCCTTAGAAAGTGGTGACGTAGGATTGGAAGATGTACAATTCTTGTGGGTAGAGTTAAAAAAAAACTGCAAGAGTAAAAATATGCTGATGGGAGTTATTTCCAGGCTGTGGGATATAAATTTCAATGGTGAATTGAAAAGGTATGTAATAAGGGCAATGTTACAAGAGCAATGGGGAACTTTAATATACAGCTAGATTGGGAAAATGTGGTTGGTGCTGGATCCCAAGAGAGGCAATTTGCAGAATGCCTACGAGATGGCTTTTTAGAGCAGCTTGTGGTTGAGCCCACTAGGGGAAAGGCAAATCTGGATTAGGTGTTGTGCAATGAACCAGATTTGATTAGGGAGCTTAGAGTAAAGGAATCCTTGGGAGACAGTGATCAGAATATGATGGAATTCACTCTGCAGTTTAAGAAGGAGATGATAAATGTCAGGTGTATCAGTATTACAATGGAATAAAGGGAATTACAGAGGCACAAGAGAGGAGCTAAACAAAGTTGATTGGAAGGGGACACTAGCAGGGATGATGGCAGAACAGCAATGGCTGTAGTTTCTGGGGCAATTCGGATGGCACAGGATAGATACATCCCAAAGATGAAGTAGTATTCTGAAGGGAGAACGAGGCAACTGTGGCTGACAGTGGAAGCTAAAGACAGCATAAAAGCGAAAATGAGGGTATGTAATATAATGCTAAAGTTAGTGGGAAGGTAGAGGATTGGGAAGCTTTTAAAAACCAACAGAATGCAACTAAGTAAACCACAAGGAGAAAAAAGATGCTAGCCAAAAATATTAAAGAGGGTACCAAAACATTTTTCAGAGTAAAAGAGGGGTGAGAGTGGATATTGGACTGCTGGAAAATGATGCTAAAGAGGTAGTAATGGGGGCAAAGAAATGGCGAATGAACTTGATGGGTATTTTGCAGCAGTCTTCGCTGTGGAGGACACCAGCAGTACGCCAGAAATTCGAGTGTCGGGGCAGAGGTGAGAGTAGCTGCTATTACTAAGAAGGTGCTTGGGAAGTTGAAAGGTCTGAAGGTAGATAAGTCACCCGGACCAGATCGTGTACATCCCCAGGGTTCTGAAAGAGTTAGCTGACAAGATTGTGGAGGCATTTGTAATGGTGTGTGGTGAGATCTTGCATGCAGGATTTTTGTTTCATAGTCCACCTAACAACAGGGACTCACCAAGTGAGATAAGACCATGAGACATAGGAGCAGAATTAAGTTATTCAGCACATCAAGTCTGCTCTACCATTCCATTATGCCTGATTTATTATCCCTCTTAACCCCTTTCTCCTGAATTGAATTGACTTTTACTTACATCCCTCAAATACATGCGTAAAAATCTCTGTTACATCTCTGTTCAAATGTGTGATGTGCAATTTGTAGTAATTTATGATATTATGTACAACAGGATAGTCAATATAACATAGAAATACAGTTGTGTCAGCATGAGTTCATCAGTCTGATGGCCTGGTGGAAGAAGCTGTCCCGGAGCCTGTTGGTCCTGGCTTTTATGCTACAGTACCATTTCCCGGATGGTAGCAGCTGGAACAGTTTGTGGTTGGGGTGACTCAGGTCTTCAATGATCCTTTGGGCCCTTTTTACACACCTGTCTTTGTAAATGTCCTCAATAGTGGGAAGTTCACATTTACAGATGCGCTGGGCTGTCCACACCACTCTCTTCAGTGTCCTGCAATTGAGGGAGGTACAGTTCCTATACCAGGCAGTCATATAGCCAGTCAGGATGCTCTCAATTGTGCTCCTGTAGAAAGTTCTTAGAATTTGGGGGGGCCCATAGCAAACTTCTCCAACCATCTGAGATGAAAGATGTGCTGTTGTGCCTTTTTCACCACTCAGCCAGTATGTACAGACCACGCGAGATCCTCGGTGATGTGTATGCCGAGGAACTTAAAGCTGTTCACCCTCTCAACCCCAGATCCATTGATGTCAATAGGGATTAGCCTGTCTCCATTCTTCCTGTAGTCCACAACGAGCTCCTTTGTCTTTCCCCTTAACCTGCATTCTCCCCGTAACCTTTGCTGCCCTTACTAATTCAGTCTCTATTAACCTTCACTTTAAATATACCCAATGACTTGGCCTCCATTGCTTTCTGTGGCATTGAATTCTACAGATTCACCACCTTCTGGCTAAAGAAATTCCTCCTTATCTCTGTTCTAAATGGGCATCCCTCTATTCTGAGGCTGTGCCTACTGGTCCTGGACTCCCCCACTATAGGAAACATCCTCTCCACATACACCCTTTCTTGGCCTTTCAATATTCGATAGGTTTCAATGAGATTCTCCCTCATTCTGAACTCCAGTGAGCACAGGCTGAGAGCCATCAAATGCTCCTCATATGTTAACCCCTTCATTTCCAGTCACTCTCATGAACCTGTGCTGGGCCCACTCCAATGCTAGCACATCCTCTCTTAGATAAGGTGCCCAAAACTGCTGACAATACGCCAAGTAAGGTCTGACCATTGCACTTGCCTTCCTTACCACTGCCTCAACCTTTAGGGTGAAGAACCTCTAGAGCAGGGGTTCCCAACCTGGGGTCCACGGATCCTTTGATTAATGGTAGGGGACCATGGCATAAAAAAGCTTGGGAACCCTTGCTCGAGAGGGTCTGTGTCCTCTGACAATGTTCCTTGCTGTCCACTGCTCTGATAGTTTTTATCTCCTAGCTCAATTTGTTTAACGATCTTGCCTCACTCATGAAGACACCAGAGTTATAGGGGAAGGGAGAGATGGTGTGCAGTGGCAGACACACACAAAGCACTGGAACAACTTAGGTCGGGCTGCATCTATGGAGGGGAATAAACCATAGAGCCATACCATAGAAACTACAGCACAGAAACAGGCCTTTTGGCCCTTCTTGGCTGTGCTGAACCATTTTCTGCCTAGTCCCACTGACCTGCACACGGACCATATCCCTCCATACACCTCCCATCCATGTACCTGTCAGCTGACGCTTTGGGCTGAGACCCTTCATCAGGACTGGAAAGGAAGGGGGCAGACGCCAGAGTAAGAAGGTGGGGAAGAGGAGAGGTGCAAGCTGGTAGGGGGTAGGTGGAAGGCTGAGGAAGAAGGGAGCTGACACCTCTATTCTCTCCTTCCCCCCCCCACCCGCTTATTCTGACTCCTGCCCCTTCCTTTTCAGTCCTGATGAAGCGTCTCAGTCTGAAGAATTGACTGTTCATTTCCATCCATAGATGGTGCCTGACCTGCTGGAATCCTCCACCATTTTGTGTGTGTGATGCTCAAGATTTCCAGTATCTGGAATTTCCTGTGTAGTGGGAGATTTTATATTTTATTTTCTTTAGAGATACAGCACAGTAACACAGGCACTTCCGGCCCAACGAGCCTGTGTGGCCCAATTACACCCATGTGATTAGTTAATAACACGGCACATAATGATGATGATGACCACTGCGTCTTTGGACTGTGGGAGGAAACCGAGGCACCAGGAGGAAATCTACGCGGTCATGAGGAGAACGTAGAAACTCCTCACAGACAGTAATGGAATTGGAGACAGGTCACTGGTGGGTGCTGTAATAGCATTACACTAACTGCTACACTGCTGTGATGCTTGGCAAAGAAAGACTAAGATAACTAGATGTTGGTGGGGTGGTGAACTATTTTGCACCTACCTCGAATGTATCAGCAGCTTAAACTTGTTGCTTCTCTCCGCTCCTCTTGGTGAGTTTTCATTGTTCCTGCTTTCTCCCCAGCCTCCACAAGCCAAGCCGCTGCTGACTGACTGGTTGGAGTATCTGAACAACTTGGAGTATCGGGAAGGATAGAGGGTGCTTTTTTCTCTTGTGTGCACGTAGTAAGCTGAAGCAAATGTCACTTTTCTCTCTTTGTCCGTCCCTTGCTCCGATTAAATAATCGTCTGTTATGGCCTGTAGTGAATTGTTGATTGCTGTCAAGAGCACTGGCGCACAGAAACAGGCCAAACTATTATCCTGCATATTCCCGTCGACCTACATCTTGTCACAGTTATACACTGAAACAGGTATCATTCGTGCTGACCAAGTTATCTACCTGAGCCTGTTCCATTTGCCCCATAACCTTCTGAACCAGAGGTTCCCAACCTGGGTTCGATGATTAATGATAGAGATCCATAGCATAAAAAATGGTTGGGAATCCCTGCTCAAAACCTTTCCTATTCACGTACCTCAGAATCAGGTTTATTGTTGCTGTGTGGCAGTAATATTACTGTAGTTTACAATTATGAAAAAAATAGGTGCAAAAGAAGGGAATAGTGAGGTAGTGTTCATGCATGCACTGTTCAGAAATCTGACGATGGGGGGGGTGGTAGAAGCTGTCCCTCAAACACTGTGTGCACCTTCAGGCTCTTGTACCTTCTCTCCTGTGGAAGTAACGCGAAGAAGGTTCGTCCTGGATGGTGAGGGTCCTTCATGAGGGAAGCCAGCTTCCGTGGCATTGCCTTTTGAAGATGCCGTCAGTGGTGGGGAGGGTTGTGCCAGTGATGGAACTGGCTGAGTCTGCAACCCTCGCTAGCCTCTTGCAATCCTGCTTCTTTGGAGCCTCTGGAGCAGAAGGTGATGCAACTGGTCAGAATGCTCTGCATCATTATATCTGTAGAAATTTGTGAGAGCCTTTGATAACATACCAAACTCCAAATGAAGTAGAGCCACTGCTCTGCTGCCTTCATGATATCTAAATATTGTAATTATACCTAATTATGCAGCTTGTTCCATTAACCCACCAAACTGTGGAATAACTTGCCCATTGGGTCTCTTATCACTTTCCCTTCTCATCTTAAATCTACGCTCTCTTGTTTCAGATTCTCTACACTGGGTGAAAGATTGTGACCATGCATCTAATCTGCACACTTCATGACATTATGAGCCTCTATAAGGTCAAGTCTAACTTGGAGGTGGATGACAGAGCAGAAACATATACTCTGTGGCCGCTTGAGTTACCTCCTGTACCAAATAAAGTGGCCAGTAAGTGCATGTTCATGCCTTCTGCTGTAGACCATTCACTTCACGGTTTTATGCATTCAGAGGTGCTCTTCTCCACCCCACTGTTGTAACGAGTGGTTATTTGAGTTACTGTCACTTTCCTGTCGTTTGAACCAGTCTGGCTCTTCTCCCCTCATCTTTCCTCTCCCCTCATCTTTCCTCTCCTCTCATCTTTCCTCTCCTCTCATCTTTCCTCTCCTCTCATCTTTCCTCTCCTCTCATCTTTCCTCTCCTCTCATCTTTCCTCTCCTCTCATCTTTCCTCTCCTCTCTCCTCTCTCATTCACGAGCTGTTTTTGCCCACAGAACTGCTGCTCACACTGCATGTTTCTGTTTTGTTGTTTTTCACGCCACTCTCTGTAAACTCTAGAGCAGGGGTTCCCAACCTTTTTTATTCTATGGACCAATGCTATTAAGCAAGGGATCCATGAACCCCAGTTCTAAAGACTCTTGTCTCTGAAAATTCCAGGAGATCAGTTTCTCAGATACTCAAACCACCCTGTCTGGCACCAACCATCATTTCACAGTCAAAGACACTTAGATCACATTTCTTTCCCATTCTGATGTTTGGTCTGAACAACAACTGAACCTCTTGTCCGTGTCTGTATGCGTTCATGCATTGAGTTGCTGCCACATGATTGGCTGATTAGATATTTGCATTAATGAGCAGCTGTACCTAATAAAGTGACCACTGAGTGAAAGTGTCAGTCCCTGGGGTGCTCTTGAATCCACTGAGTCTCCCCAAAGATCATTGCTGAAGAACAACCAGCTAGATCATAAACACAAGAGATTCTGTAGATGCTGGAAATCTAGCGCGCGCACACACACACACACACAGATGCACGCACACGCACATATACACACACAGATAGATACACACACACACACACACACACACACACACACACACATCAGTACAGGAAATAAATTTATTTTTCAATTGAACATTTGAGTATAATTGGTGACAAAAAACAAATTAACTGGTTGAAAACGGAGCCATTTGCTGAACTACCTGCTCCTTTTTCTTGAGCAAGCTTAATGCATTGACTGGCCTCTAATTAAATAGAATCTTCTTTATAGAAGGGATAAACAACTTTTCTTTAAATGGTCTCAAAGTAGTAATGGGGTTCTTTGCACAAACATTAGCACTTAGCATGGCAAAATACATGCTTTAAAGAACACATTGACAATGATTAAACACATTCAAACTACATAAAAGTTGTTTTAAAAGGCAGCATAGACAGACAGGGACCTTCAAACTCGTTAATTTCCTGCATTTTGCCCCCAACCTAATTGTTTTTTTGAAATTTTTCTTTCTCCCTCCTCCTCCTCCTAACATCATTGTACCTGCTGAAATACCCAGATGTTGCTGGATCCTAATTAGTCTGTGGCTTGAGAAACAGCCATCTCAATTGGGTGCTATTAACACATCTATTGAAGGTTACCAATTAAGTGTAACGTTTTTGGTGGTGGGGTGGAGATACATTGGTACCAAGGAGGTGTAAGGCACTCCTTCCCTCTGCTGGCCTGCAGGTTACTTGGGCAAGGTGTAGCACCTGCTTAGCACCCCCCCCCCGCCCAAAAAACCCGATCAGGGTCACATGAAGCCATGGAAGCCAGTGCATATCACAAGTCCTGGATATACGACCACTGATACCAGGCAGACAATCTCTGAAGAGTATTGATAATGGCTGGGGTCACCCGTCTTGCAAAGACACTGCCCAGAAGAAGGCAATGGCAAAGAACAATCATGGTCATGGAAAGACCATGATTGCCTACATCATACGTCATGGCACATAACGAACAAACGAAAACTTAAACGTCAGGTCTTGGGCTTCGTATACAATAACGCTGCTGACGTATCTCAGTGCCAGCTCTCACAGAGGAAGGGCCATCCCCAAACCCCATTAACCAGTCTGCCATTTGTTAAAGGGGCCATTCTTTAAAGTTACTTATGTAAACAAGGTTAAAAACCACCTGAAGATTTCCTGTGTAAAATGGAAAATTTATGAATGGAGAACCATCAATGAAATTTTAATGTCTGATATTGCTTCTGTGTTCCTGCTTGATTGTTTTTTTAATTTATTTGAAAATAAATATCAGAACCAAATTAATACATAATGGTAGCCTCAGATCTTTTATATTTTGTTTAGAGATACAGCATGGTAAAAGGTCCTCCCTGCCCAACGAGCCCGCGCTGACCAATTAACATACTACCCTGTATGTTAAACTGGAGCACCTGGAAGAACCCCGCGTGGTCACTGGGAGAGCATACAAACTCCTTACAGGCAGTGGAGGGAATTGAACCTGGGTCGCTGGCACTGTAAAGCACTACGCTAACCATTGTGCTACTGTACTGCCCCATTGAGGAATACCTCCTGTTGAGGAATTTTGTGTACATAAGTTCCAATGGAAAATGAATAATTTTAGAGATTCCCAGGTCAGTGTTTGGAACATACTCCTGTTGTGTCAAAAAGGCAACTACCTGTCAATGTCAAAGTTGAGAAACCCCCGTTTCAAAGAGATTGGAGGGGAATGGTATTCCAACACTGCACAATGCTTTTGCAGGCCCAGGAAATGGCCCCTTCCCTATTTTTATTGCAAGAGTCTATGGATAAAAATTGTATCTGACTATCCCAAGACTAGCGAGCTTGTTGTGTGAATGCCTTTCTGTTATCCATCTTCAGAGTGTTGCAGCAGAGCACTTTCCACTCAAGATACCATAGACTCCTAGCCATTTCTGTTGCTGCTTCATCTTACAAACTCTGAATTGTTCTTTTTATTACAAATAGAAACTAATTATGAAGAAGGATTCTGTTTCTGTATAAATTTACATCCTGTGATACTGTGCTCATCTGAACAAAGTGTCAGAGTAACATAATACACAAACAGGCCATGCCATCAGACACAGGAGCAAAATTAGGCCAATCGGCCCATCAAGCCTTCTCCACCATTCCATCATGGCTGATTTATTATCCCTCTCAACCTCATTCTCCTGCCTTCTCCCCATAATCTTTGAGACTTCAAGAACCTATCAACCTCTACTTTAAATATACCCAATGATTTGGCCTCCACAGCTGTCTGTAGCAATGAAGTCCACAAGTTCAACAGCCTCTGACTACAATAAATATTCTCCTCATTTCTGTTCTAAAGGGATGTCCCTGTATCCTGATGGTGTGTCCCCGGTCCATTCAGCCCTTCTCCTCCATGTTCACCAAGATATAGCTGGGCAAGGATCCAGTGTTAAGGAGAGTGGGTCATGGCTTTTGGACAAAATTGAGTGAACCTTAGGGTGCAGTTGATGGGGAAGTCTGAACTAAGGCCAAGCAGCTGAAGGCCAAAGAGGCTTGGTGTGGCGATGGGTAGTCTGGCCACTGCTGGGAGCTATAGATAGAAGCTTAGTGTAAACTGTTTAAAGTTCAGTCAACGAAGTGATCTATAGAATAGGGAGAACAGCTACCCTCTGATCTGTCTGAGTGTTTATTAAAACTTTCCTTGTGGAGTTTAGAAAATATGCTGGAGGGGGGGGTGATCTACCAAACATTGAAAGGCCAAGATACAGTGGGTGTAGAGATGATGTTTCTTTCTTCTTGTGGGGAAGTCTAGGACCAGAGGGCACAGCTCCAGACTACATGGACATCTGTTTAGAACAGAGATGAGAAGGAATTTCTTTAGCCAGAGGGTGGTGAATCTGTGGAATTCATTACCACAGATGGCTATGGAGGCTAAGTCATTGGGTTTACTTAAAAGTGGAGGTTGATAGGTTCTTGGTTAGTGGGGTTACAGGAAGAAGGCAAGAGAATGGGGTTGAGAGGGAATGGTACTGCAGACTTGATAATTCTGTTCCTGTGTCTTGTGTTCTTGTACACCAACTCCAGAAAAATAGAGACTTTGCACATAGTGTTGGAATGAGCCACCAGTACATCTGGATTTTCACTACGGCCTTTCAGTATTTTTAAACCAGGTAAAAATGACAGTAAAACAATTAAAAAATAGTTTGTTTCTGGTTGACAGGTGGATTGAAAGCAAAACTGTAGCACAGTGGTCAACTCACAGCCATAAATTGAACTTCATCCTTGTGGGTGAAATTATCAAACAACCAGCCAAGAGCTTTACTTAAGGTGAAAGTCTCCCCAGATTGGACCCAGGAGTGGGCAAACCACACCACTGAAGGGGAAGGAGGAGTAGATGTGGGTAAATTTCCCATGGGGGTGGGGGGGGGCACTTTGTTCAGTGACGTTATGCATGCATTTGCCAAACTGCAGGAAATGACAGCTGTAGCCATGGTAACTCTGCCCCAAATAAGCTACACAATAAGTGAAATAAAGCTCCCACTTTCATTACTTTTAAAATGTTGGATTCGGAGAAGTGGCCCGAGTTGTGTTGCAAGACCTGACTCAGGATGGTCCTTGTGTCAAAGTTATGACAGACGAGGCAAAGCATCATCTTTAACTTGCATTTTCTTACAACAGTGTGAATGAAACACCCAAGTATATTTCTGTACATTGTTAAAGATACTCTATAAATGCAATTGCTACTGTGACTGGACTGTTACCACTGGGTAATAATACAGGAGATTTCTATGTGTTAAAAGTCTTTACTGTTGAAACCAGTTGGGAAAAATAAAACTGTGCAGTCTAAAGGTTTCCTGATTTTCTTTTTTTTTAATTTGTATCTAGTCAAGAACAAGCACAGGGGGAGAGAAAGTAACAGAAATAATAATAATAAAAAATACCAATTCACTCAACAATTCCTAATGTAAAAAAAAACCTTTGGGAGGGGGAAAAAGCCCAAAAGATTTTCATCTACACTACACAACCTGGAAAAGCCACTACCTTTTTTTTTCATCCTAATTGCTAAGAGGTAGATCAAAAAAAAATTAAATGGTTATACAGGTTTGATACCCCCAATGCCCCTGCCCTCCCCCTTCTCCCCCTCACCACTCCATCCCTCCCTCCCTCGAGTTGAATGCAGTGCAGGTATGGATGAACGAGGCCTGCATGCACAGTACACACCAATCCCAAGGTCAAGAAGAATTTACATCAGAGCAGAGGCAAGAAGAGAACAACTCAATTCAAAAATGCCCTTTGCATCAGCACCTGAAAATCTTTTTGAGGTCACAATTGTGGCTATTACTACCGTAAATTAATTCCAAACGCCTCAGCACAAAACTTAGAATTAGAAATGTAATGTTCAAAAAAAAGGCAATGTCCAATTTCCTTTGGAAATGTGGATAGGTGGAACACTTACTATTTTGATACAGAGCTGTGCGTTCGCTTCTACCGTTGTTGCTTTGATAATTCAGTTGTAAAAGTGTGATACTGACAGAGGATTAGCTAGCTGGGAATGACTGAGGAGGGTATATTACAATTGCCATCAAGGCTCTGAAAGTCCTACCCCACAAAAGCTGGTGGGTATTAGCAAAGGTGGGTTTGGGGTCTGGGCTGTAAGTCTTCAGCGTTCAGCTAGAACAATGAACTTGTGACCGGTGGCATGTGTAGAACCTCGCTCCAGTGCAACTCAGCATCAGGGGCTAGGCAGGAAGGTTGGAGGGTCTTGCAGATTGTTGTCTGGAGGCAAGGGACCTGTCATTTAACTATCGATCCATTTTCCAGCCAGTTCATCCTACCTTTATTACCTTCCCCATTCTGCTGCCTGCTTCAAACCTTACAAAAGATCGGATCCTAACAACACCAGGGTGCGGGCAAAAGCAGAGGCAGTCATTTTGTTAGCGGATTGTCAAAAGGATTATGGAAGACCACCAGACTCGGAGAAGACTGTAATCTCATAGTGTCTGGAGTCTTAAGTTTCCTTTTTGTAATCCATTCACATACCAGGCTGAAAGTTTTGTACCTTTGGGCACATGTGGTGGATTGCAAAACAATCAGGATTTAGGATCAACATGCATAGAATGTTGGAGGAACTTAATAGGTCAGGCAACATCTAAGGAAATTAATAAACAGTCGACATTTCAGTAGAAACCCTTCATCAGGACCAAAACGTTGACCTTTTATTCCCCTCCATAGATGCTGCCTGACCTGCTGAGTTCTTCCAGAGTTTTGTGTGTGTTGCTCTGAATTTCCAGCATCTGCAGATTCTCTTCTGTTTATGATCAACAATTTGACACTCGTTAACTGGGTCATTTGGACATTGCCTTTGTAACAAAAATCAATGCAGAAAAATCTGATTTGAATGCAAAATCTGTTTTAAACTGGCCCATCTGTGGACTATGGTCAACTTTTAGTATCATGAGTTGAGCTCAGGTGCCCTCTGGAAGTTCAGGCTGCCAGACCAATAATCGACCAGCTAGGCAGCCTGCCAATGACATTTTGAAAAAAAAAAATCTGCTCTGCGTAAACTCCTCCTGTACTTTCAGTTCAAATTGAAGTATTAATCTCAGTTAAACACAGTCCTGCCATAGAAGCTGTGGTCTGCCTACTCTGATCTCTCAACCTTCCTCTTTCAAATGAATCTCAATGTGGTATATGGTGACATAGACATACTTTGATAATAAATTTACTTTGAACTTTGAAGCACTCAAAACTGTGGCATTCTGAAGAATCGTTTCTCCTTTTCCCCTAATTTCCTTCCAACCCCCCCCCCCCCACAAAACTTGCTTAATCTCCAGCCACTTGGTGATGCTGTGTGAAATTTGTTTCAGATGTTAAATATCCTGGTCCTAACTTTGCCTATGTTGAATAAGGCTGCGTCTCTGGTGGTTTTAAACAAATCTGTAGAACAGGAGGGTTTGTCAGGTGAGAGTCGTTGGTATGACAGGGTTTCCAGCTTTAAGAGAAATACTGCTCTAGTCAATGAAAGCAATATAGTGAGATATGGCCTACAGTTTAAAATGTCTTCTGCACTGCACGGTGTTTTCTCAGAAACTGTGTTCCACTAATCCACTAACTTCCATTTGAATAAAAATAAAGGTTGGAGCCAGGGTCCATTATTACTCATTACCTCAGTAAGCAAAAAATTAGACTCCATTACCATCTCTCTTTTCTTCTTCTGCCCACCATGTGGAATTAAAAAAAGAAGCCTTCTCTCCTTTTGGAATCTACGGCTTTCCTGTCCTGTTGAGTTACAGAGGCTCCATCCGAATAACCAGCCTGATTCTAAGCTCTAAACAAAGCAGGGAACCAATCAGAATTCACCCATTCATTCTATCCCATGCAGCTGCTGGGACTAGGCCATTAGATTAGAATGAGGCCATTTGGCCCGTCGAGTCTGCTCTGCCATTTCATCATGGCTGATCCATTTCCCTCTCAGCCCCAATCTCCTGCCTTCTCCCCGTATCCCTTCATGTCCTGACTAATCAAGAACCTTTAACTATACTCAATGACTTGGCCTCCATAGCCGCCTGTGGCGACCATTTCCACAGATTCACCACTCTCTGGCTGAAGAAATTCCTCCTCATCTCCATTCTACATAGAAGTCCCTCTATTCTGAGTCTGTGCTCCCTAGTCCTAGACTCCCCCACCATGAGAAACGTCCTCTCCAAATCCACTGTTATCGAGGCCTTTCAACATTTGATAGGTTTCAATGACATCCCCCCACCCCCCCCATTCTTCTAAACACCAGTGAGTATAGGCCCAGAGCCATCAAATAGACAAGACTTCAAGATGTGTTGAATGTTTGGTAAGGCCAGCAAAAAAGAATATGCCTGGTCTGTTCCTATCAGCAAGGCAATGGAAATTGGCAAAGCTCTGGGAGGTGTCTCAAGTCCTCACTATTTCCTGCAGTAATGTGGTAAAGGCACTTGGTTCTCCCTGTTGGATTCTGAATGCCTGCGGAATTGAAGGGTCGCCAGTGCCACAATTTGGAAATTGATTTAAAGTCAGACAGCAGAGAGTGGTGGTAATTGGCCCTCCCATGGAGCTGTGAGCATTGATTTGCTATATACTGTGGGTACATATTAATGATCACACATTGGCGGGCAAAGAAAATTTTCCAAACACGGAAATGCCACTAAACTTAGATATGTGATAAACTCTGAAGAAAACTGCATAGATAGGTAGACAGCTATCAAATTAAATTTAATCAATGATAATCTTATTCTCAGGATTGAAGTGTCTAATAGCATAAGGGGTACTTTCAAAGGAGATGTGAGGGGCAAGTATTTTACACAGAGAGTGGTAATAGAGACAGATATGTATATTAGACTTTTAAGATAGGCACATGAATGTGAGGAAAATGGACTGATATGGACATCGTTGTGGCAGAGGGGATCAGTTAACAATGATTAATGTAACTGGTTCAGCACAACACTATGGGCCGAAGGGCCTGTTCCTGTGCTGTACTGATCTGTGTATGTTCAGAGAAATGTCAAGTGATCCACTTTAGCAGGAAGATACTAAACAGTACATTCTACTGATGCGTCGGAATGCAGGGTCTGGGTGTAAATTTGCTCTAATCTCTGCCTGAGAGAGGGATTAGTAAAGCATCTGGTATACATAAAGAGAGGTACAGAGCAAACTGGGGAAGCTATCAGGGAGTGGATAACCACAGATGTTTTCCCAGGACAGAAATAGCCAATACGAGGGATATAATTGTAAGGTGATTGCGGGAAAGTATAGGGGAGATGTCAGAGGTAGTGTTTTACACAGAGAGTGATGGGTGCCTGGAACACCTTGCCGGGGTGGTGGTAGAGGCAACTACATTGGGGACATTTAAGAAACTCTTAGATAGGCACTTGGATCTTAGAAACATGGAGGCAAGAGTAAGATTGACCTTAGGGTAGGTTATAAGGTCGGCAGAACATTGCAGGCCAAAGGGCCCGTACTGTTCAGTATACTTAATCTGTTCAAAACTCCCTCCATTACAAATGAATATTGTGACCACCTGTCAGGAAGATTACTAAAGTCTTGGAGAGAATGTAGAAAAAAATTATTGAAATAGTTGCAGGGATGAGGAATTCAGCTTTGAGGTTAGAAGATTAGAAGCTTTTTTTTTGTGAGAAGCTGATTGTTTTACTAGGAGTGAGGGCAGCTGAGAGGAGAGTTGGAGGGAGTTGCTCAAGGTCCTAAATGATTGGGCTTGGGTGCATGGAATGCCCAATAATAATCATATCATTATTTCTTTTGTGACTGTGCGCTTTTCTGTTATCATAACTGTATGTGCTGTGCTTTGCACATTGGCCCTGAAGGAACACTGTTTCATTTAGCTATCTATATGTGTACAGTTGAATGACAATTAAACTTGAATTTGCTGCTCTTCCCATGAGCAAGTGGTTCAAGGATCAAGGGGCAGAGGTCTCAAATTTCAGGAAACTAGTCCTGTGAGTTTTGAGGAAAAGCCTTTTCCATCCAGTAAATGTTTTGAGATCTTGAATTCACTGCCTGATGTGGTGTTGAAGGAGAGAGAATCTTCGGAAGGCTATAGAGGATGAGAATGAGACTGGGATAATTTCACTACTGGGAGCCAACATGGATTCGATGGGTTGAATGCCGTTTTGCACGATGATTCGATGTTGTACCTCATTGTACTAAACCTTTCAGAAAGCATTTGAGGTTTGAAATTTGTAACAGACACCCACCATGAAAATAAACTAGGATGTTTTCAACCGAGATTGATAAAAAAAAATTATCATTATTTCCAAGGAGAAATCTCCTAATTTGTCTTTTAAGAAAGTTGGGTAACCCGAGCCAACAAGAACAGAGCCAGGTATGCAAGCAGACTGTGTCTATGGCAGGACTATCATTAGTAATGCGAAATACACTGCAAAAGTCAATTGCCAGCACTGTAGCTTCGAGATATAAAAAAAGGCTCAAACAGGTGTTAATGAGATGATGCTTGCTGTAGGATCCAAAACAAAACTAAATAAAAACTGGCCGAAGTCTGAATAGTTTGTTTCATGCTCTAAGTGACGAAATGGAAGTGGTGTACAGAGGCCAATGCCTTACCCTGAAAAAATACAGCAATGGGCTCAATGGGCTGAATGGGCTTTGCACGATGCAGTCACTCTCGAAATCCAGCTTTCGCTCCCACATGAAGTTTTCTTTTATTAAAAGCAGTGGCACATGTAACAAACTTGGATTTCCTCAGAGGTTTGCAAGGAGTAAAGTCAAACGTGTTTAAAGATTAAACGTATTGTGGGTACAGGCGCACTAGTGAAGACGTTTCTGAGTGTGTGTGTACGCGATGTCCACAAGTATATATACACCATAATGTACACACGTGTGTGTGTACACACTAATGCACAGTTCTGTGTGTGTGCGGACATTTATGTGTTTGTGGTATTATTTCATTCTTGTCCTTGAACTGACAACATTCAATTGAAGTGAAGGTGGGCCCAATGTCATGATTTCAATAGCAGACAGGTTGGATGAGAATGAGGTGGGTGATTACAACTCAAGAAAACAATGTAGAAAGGAGTTAAAATGATCTTTTCTGATGACCTGATTTAGCATGTCTCCGGGCACCTGGCACAACTCTGCTGCCCGACAGCACCTCACATAAAGTGGTAATGAGGAGGAGGTGATTACATGGCTCCCAGCCTGCCGTACACCCACCACCAGCCAGTGCCAGGTCTCTGAATTGTGAAGCCTTCCTCAGTTGTCTCTTGGGCTCAGGCAGTAGCGGTGGTTTTCTTTTGAGCTTTCACCGTCAAGAAGCAAACAGCAAATAGCTCATCTAATTTGCTTCTCTGGACAAGAAGCTCAAAGCACTTTCTACAAATCTTCATATGGAAAACAGGCTTTGAAATTGCGTTAGAAATGAAGAGGTGTATGTATATGTGAGTATCTCTCCCAAGTCTGTGTATGTGTATATGTATATGATGTGAAGATAAACACAAGAGATTCTGCAGATGCAGGAAATCCAGCATCCCTAATATGCATCGTGTGTTACCACAGATGTGTGAGTGTGCACATGCATTTGTTAGGAGAATATTGAAACTTAGTGTAAGGAGTGAGGGGTGAATTATCAATGAAAGGTCAATATATAATGAAACAGTTTTCCACCCCTTGCCCCCGCATCCGCTCAAGATATTGTGTCCTGTGGAGGTGCTAGTTAGAGGCACACCACGGTCCGGCCCAAAGAGCCAATTACACCCACGTGACCAACTTCCCTACTAACCGCTATGCAGGACTGTGGGAGGAAACTGGAGCACCCGGAGGAAACCCACGCGGTCACCGGGGAGCACGTACAACCTCCTTACAGACAGTGGCGGGAATTGAACCCGGGTCGCTCTACACTGCTGTGCCACACCATTTCCTTTACAGGTTATTACAACAAGTGGTTAGAGGTCAAAGGATAATTAGAACAGAGAAAATAAAATTGATGTAGACCCCATGATACAGCTATACATTCTGGGCACTTCCATTATTAACATTTATTTAATATTTTTTACTTAGAGATAAAGCTCAGAACACGTCCACCTGGCCCTGTGAGCCGTGCCTCCCAGCAACCCCGAGTTGGCTGCTGCATAGAGCGGGGCCCTGCGATAAGTTCTTTAGTCTGTACACGGATCTCCCAGCTGCATGTCACTTCTACGGGCTGGAGGAGACCGTGTACCACATGTGCATGGAGTGCGCGAGGCTGCAGCCCCTTTTTGCGTATTTGCGTGGGCTGCTTCTCGCCTTCTGGTTGTATTTTAGCCCCACCCAATTTATATATGGTCATCCAGTAAGGAGGGGGGCACAGAGGAATGAGGATGTCCTTGTCAACTTGCTCCTGGGGCTGGCGAAAACAGCCATCCGTGGCTCCTGGAAACGGGTGGCGGGCGGATCTCCCCGGGCGGACTGCCTGGCAATGTTTAGGGGGTACGTTCGTGCTCGGGTGAATATTGAAAAGGAACACGCGCAGTCCACGGCGCCCATAGCGGCGTTCCAGGAACATTGGGCTCCACGGGGGGTAATTGCCATCATTGATAGGGATGGTAATATTTTGGTTTAATGTGTATTGTCCATTTGTAGTGGAGTAATTGTGTTAGTCACTGTTTTGTAAATAGTGTATAGCACCGATATTTGTAATAAAGAATTTTGTAAAAAAAAAAGCAACCCGAGTTAACCGAGTTAAATAATTTTCAATGACCAGTTAAACAACCACTACGTCTTTGGACTGTGGAGGAAACCCACATGGTCACGGGGAGAACGTACAAACTCCTTACAAACAGCAGCGGGAATCGAGCTCTGAATCCGATGCCCTGAGCTGTCATAGCGTCATGCTAACCACCACGCTACTGCGACGCCCCAGTATGGACAATGGAAAATGTTGTATGTTAATGGTTATAGAACATTAAAGATACATTGATTGGTTATAATTAAAGGCCAGTGTAGCAGTGCTGATAATTCCGCTGCGGATGGTCCCAAGCCAGGCTCGGGAAGGAGGAGGGTTGGGCATGAGGCTAGCAAACACAGAGCTACAGAAGTGTAAAACTGAAGCTCCAAAGGCCACTTCTTCAGAAAGGGGTGGGGATACCAAGGAAATGGGTTACATCCGGAAAGACTGGCCCAGGACAGAGGACTCTGGTGAGCTGCTGTCGGCGGACTGTGCCCTAGTTGCGGTGATGGCTAGAAGCGAAGCGAAGTATAGTAACATTGATGTGGCCTTATGATGTTGTGTTAGTGCAGGAAATCCAAGCCTCTTACACAGTGCCAACTTAAAAATCATTAGATGTGATTTAAAAATTTTTAAAAAATAGAATCCAGTATGTGGTGTGTAACTGCATCAACACAACTGCTTTTAAATGCTTAAAAATGCAATTTGTTCCCAATGTGGCACCTCAGATTCGAGGCAATTGCTGTAATTCTTTAAAAAAAAGTTTTTTTTTTTTACATATTTTAACACTTCCACCAACTAGAAGCAGGGAAGACTAATAGCCCGCAACACACAGTAACTCCTGCACAGTTCCCCGGCTGTTGTGTGTAACTCAGCAAATCTTACTCTCTTTTATTAAAAAAATAAAATATTCAAGACTATCAGCTCTATAAGAATATAAAATACCAGCAAGCAAAAACGAAATAAACATTGAGGTACTAAGTGCCTGAGGTAGCTAGTAAACAGCACAGTGTTGCCTTGAGTCAACACGAATATCATATTTCCTTCGGTGCCCTTTAGCAGTGTTACCATTCTTCATCTCTCTTTCTCTCTCAATTTGCTTTTCATATCTCATTTAATTTAAGAAAAAAAACATAAACCTTTCCTAGAGAAAAGTGACTGAACCAGTTTTTTTTGCCTCTTTCTTTGTGATCCACCTCACGTGTGGGACTCTTTATTTTCATTCCACTTTCTTTACTGATGCTTTGGGAGGGGAGGGGTGGGTGGGGGGGGGACAAGGAAACAAGAAATAATATACTTTAAAAAATTCAGAACTGATTTGTGTCCCACACTATGAGGTTGCGATTGCAATCTTTGGCAGGAGACGACAGCACTTTGGGCGATGCGTCTGTGGGAACAAACAGCCACCCAAATTAAAATTGTTCGTTAAGTTCTTCATTCAAGAAAGCAGAATAAATTTTAAGCTAATACCACACGTGGTTGGCATTATCTCATCAATCATCACAGTTCATTTAATATTTGGCAAGAATACATAGTTTTCTAGAGTTTTAACACTGTGGAAGGCTGAATCCAATGCAAAGTAATAATCAAGAATTACTTCATCTCAGTTAAGTTATACATGGTCCTCAGTGCCTCTGACACTCTTTCATGGCTTCCAGTGAAGAGGTTGTTGGAAGAAGAGAAAGAAGGCAATGCACTGATTGGTGTAATGTGTTTGCACTGATTGGTAGAATGTATTGTGCAATGCACTGATTGGTAGAATGTGTTTGCACTGATTGGTAGAATGTATTGTGCAATGCATTGATTGGTGCAATGTATCAACTGGTACACTATTTAGAGCAACGATGCATGCATTCCATTGGTGCGCAGTATTGAATGGTCACCTTATTGGTTGGCCCACAGTGTCAATGGGTACATTATACCAATCAGCAATTCTCAAACTCTGATTTGTGGAGCAATCATTGTACTTGCAAAGTATTCATAAGCATTGCATGTTTTGATCCATTGATGCGAAAAATCAATCTTGTGGATAAAATCATGGTATTTTAGGGTTTCCTTGTGGGCGTGTGTTTGGATTAAATCAGTAACAGCTCATCGCTGCTTCTACTGAAGTCTAAGGGCCCACAGACCCCGCAGTTAATGGTAGGGGGTCCATAGCATAACTGTAGAGACTGGTTCAACAACTGTTCCCAAGCTATCCAAAGCCCCCACACTCGCTCTCTAACCCACCGAGCTTTCCTGTAAATTAAGGAGAGATGTTACCATTATGGACAACCTCAAATATTTATTGTATTTTATTTTTATTTAATTTAGAGATACAGTGAGGAACATGCCCTTCCAGCCCAACAAGCCGCCCTGCCCAGCAACCTACCTATGTAACACAGACAATTTACAATGACCAATTAACCTACTAACTGCTACGTCTTTGGACTGAGGGAGAAAAACCACACGGTCACAGGGAGAACATACAAGTTCCTTACAGATGGTGCTAGAATTGAACTTCCAACCTCGATGCCCTGAGACGTAATAGTGTTGCACTAACTGCTACACTACCCTGGTGCCAAATATCCAGCCGTTGGCACCAAATTAAAAGAAAATCGAAACACGAACATGGGTGAAAGGTGAGAAGTTTAAGGGGAGCATGAGGGGAAACTTCTTGACTCAGAGGGTTGTGAGAGTGTGGAACGAGCTGCCAGCGTGCGAGCTCGATTTCACCGTTTAAGAGAAGTTTGGATAGGTACATGGATGGGAGCAGTATGGAGAGCTCTGGTCCAGTTGCAGGTCATTGGGACCAGGCAGTTTAAACGGTTTGGTATGAACTAGATGGGCTGAAGGGCCTGTTTCTGTGCTGCACTTTTCTATGACTCTATGGAATTTTATTCCTCACACTTGGGCGTTTCTGCACTGCGTCCTGGGGATCGTGCGCACTTCCAGGGCCATCGCTGTTAACACTTATCTGCCTCCTCATTTTCCTCTACGTTACACTCCAAACTGTAACCTACCGAACAGGAGATTCTGCTGAACTCCAGGGCAACACACGCAAACAAAATGCTGGAAAGGAAGGGGGGAAGAAGCAAGAATCTCTAAATAAATCTTTAAAAAAATCTATGGAGAGAAATAAACGGTCGATGATTTGGGCCGAGACCCTTCACCAGTCTTGATGAAATGTCGACTATTTACTCACTTTCAGAGACGCTGCCTGACCTGTTGAGTTCCTCCAGCGCTTTATGTGTGAACAGATCCCTAGCTCTAGGTCAGCGGCTCCCAACCTGGGCTCCATGGACCCCTTGCTTAATGGCATTAGTCCATGGCATAAAACAGGTTGGGAAACCCTGTCCTAAGGGTGTTTTTAATCCATTTTCATCTCTTGTTTAGATTCTACAAAACACATTAGAATGCTACTCTGCATAAAGACACTCAAGTTAATTCAACATTGGGTCTCTTAATTCTATTTTCTAGAATGATTAATTGCATGGAAGGCTGAGGGGAGATCTGATAGAGGTTTATAAGGTTAAGAGAGGCACAGATAGAGTGGACAGGGAGAATCTTTTTCCCAGGGTAGAAATGTCTAATACCAGAGGGCATGTGTTGAAGGTGAGAGGGGGGTAGGTTCAAAGGAGATGTGAGGGGCAAATTGTTTTTACACAGAGAGTGGCGGGTGCCTGCAATGAGCTGCCTAGAGTGATGGCAGAGGCAGATACCTTTGGGACTTTTAAGAGACGTTTAGATAGGTACATGAATGTGAGAAAATGGAAGGATATGGACGTTGCAAAGGAGGAAAAGATTAGTTAGACTAATTTAACTGATTCAGCATAACACTGAACTGAAGGGCCTGTTCCCGTGCTGTACTCTCCTATGTTCTGTGAGGGACTTTGCTAGCAGGAAATGAATGCATGCTGTGGATAGTTGATGGGTTTGACACTTGGTAAAGAAATCAAATGCAAAAAGAAAGTGTTGGAAGAACTAAAGAGGTTGTGCAGTATCTGCGAAAGAAGGAATTTGACTTAATATGTCCAGCTGAAGACCCAATGTCAGGACCACTGAATGGTGAGACGTTAGCTCTAGTTCCCACTCTGCAGATGCCAACTGACCTGCATTTTTTATATTCCATCTGCAATTTTCAGAGACAGCAACACTCCCAATGGGAAACTTCAATCTGAGAGAATGAAGAACCATATATATTTTGCTCATCACAATTCCACCTTTGGGTCTAATTTAACGTAGTAGGAGATTGTATTCTGACTCTCCACACGCCTTAGCCAATCTTACAGCTGGAATCTGAATTTCTCTCCATCCGCACCCCTTCTCCATTCCTAGATTGAGTCAGCTTTGAAATTTCTCCTACATCTGTACTCGGGCAAGAGGGTACAAAGGTGGTAGGTTTTAGAAGAGGCCAGGGAGGTTGAAGGGAGCTTCAATAAAAGCAGAGCCTACACAAGGCAGAGTCCCGAATGTAGTAATTCTTCCGCTAACCAGTAGCAACGACGGACTGCCGCTCACAGTGGGATTTCTAATGCAGATGCCCCTCTACAACTGCCCACTTCTCTAATCTCCCAACGTCTAACCATCACGTTTGACCCAGGCCCTGCAAAAAGAATGTCTCTCCACTCTAGATTTACACTGTTGAACATTTTCTTCTGAGGGTTTCAAATTATTCCCAATTGTCCTTGTAATCTTATTTACTTAGCCTTCCACTGTGTTAAAGGTGAACAAACAGTTGATCTGAACGCAGCCACACTTTGGCCTGGCATCTGTCTCCATTGTTGGCAGGTATCTCGGAGGTTCTCTTGCCTTCATTTCCTTCGGGGCTGGCATTGGCTGCTCTGTACTTTCTGTTGCTGTTGGTGTTTGACTTGAGCCAATATTTCCCTGATCTTCCTCTGTGCGAGCTGAGAGCAAAGACAGGTGACCTTTAGTCGTTCAAAGTGTAAGTAAATTTATGATCAAAGTATGTGTACACCACATTGAGATTCATTTTCTTACAAGCATTTACAGGAAAATGAAGAATTTATCAAAAACTAGACATAAATAAGACTGACAAACAACCAATGTGCAAAAGACGACAAATTGTGAAAAGGTATATATTAGGTAATGGGTTATAGAGTTCTTGAAAAAATATATGTGCACACTCAGCGGCCACTTCATTAGGCACACCTGTACACCTGCCTCGTTAATGCAAATATCTCATCAGCCAATCATATGGCAGCAACTCAGTGCATAAAAGCATGCAGACACGGTCAGGAGGCTCATTTGTTGTTCAGACCAAACGTCAGAATGGGGAAGCAATGTGATCAAAGTGACTTTGACCATGGAATGGTTGTTGGTGTCAGAGGAAATTACAGGCTGATTAGTCTGACCTCAGTGGCTGGGAAGATTTTGAAGTCAATTCTTAAGGATGAGGTCTCAGGGTACTTGGAGACGCAGGATAAAATAGGCCATAGTCAGCATTGTTTCCTTAAGGCAAAATCTTGCTTGACAAATCTGTTGGAATTCTTTGAAGAAATAAAAAGCAGGATAGACAAAGGAGAATTTGTTGATGTTGTGTACTTGGATTTTCAGAAGGTCTTTGACAAGGTGCCACACATGAGGCTGCTTAACAATTTAAGAGCCCATGGTGTTACAGGAATGATAGTAGCATGGATAAAACAGTGGCTGATTGGCAGGAGACAAAGAGTGGGAATGAAGGGAGCCTTTCCTGGTTGGCTGCTGGTGACTAGTGGTGTTCCACAGAGGTCTGTGTTGGGACTGATTGTTTTTACATTATATGCCAATAATTTGGATGATGGAACTGAGGGTTTTGTGACCAAGTTTGTGGACAATACAAAGATAGGTGGAGGGGCAGGTAGTGTTGAGGAAGTAGAGAGGCCACAGCGGGATTTAAACAGATTAGGAGAATGGGCAAGGAAATGGGCAGTGCTGGGAAGTGTATGGTCATGCACTTTGATAAAAGAAATGAAAGGGTTGACTGTTTTCTAAATGGAGGGAAAATACAAAAAGTTGAGGTGCAAAGGGACTTCGGAGTCCTTGTGTGGGATTCCCTAAAGGTTAATTTACAGGTCGAGCCTTTGGCGAGGAAGGCAAATTCGATGTTAGCATTCAATTAGACAGGACTAGAATATAAAAACAAGGATGTAATGATGAAGCTTTATAATGCACTGGCGAGGCCTCACTTGAAGTACTGTGAGCAGTTTTCAGCCCCTATCTAAGAAAGGATGTGCTGACATTGGAGAGTGTTCAAAGGAGGTTCACAAAAATAACTCCGGGATTGAAAGGGTTGTCACACAGAACCATAGAACACTACAGCACAGAAAACAGGCCAGTCTGTGCTGAAACTTTCTTCCGCTAGTCCCATTGACCTGCACCCAGTCCATAACCCTCCAAACCTTTCCCATCCGTGTACCTATCCAATTTATTCTTAAAACTTAAGAGTGAGCCCGCATTACCACATCAGATGGCAGCTCATTCCACACTCCCACCACTCTGAGTGAAGAAGTTCCCCCTAAACCTTTCCTCTTTCACCCTAAAGCCATGTCCTCTCGTATTTATCTCTCCTAATCTAAGTGGAAAGAGCCTACTCGCATTTACTTTGTCTATACCCCTCATAATTTTGTAAACCTCTATCAAATCCCCCCTCATTCTTCTACGCTCCAAGGAATGAAGTCCTAACCTGTTCAATCTTTCCCTGTAACTCAACTCCTGAAGACCCGGCAACATCCTAGTAAATCTTCTCTGCACTCTTTCAATCTTACTGATATCCATCCTATAGTTAGGTGACCAGAACTGCACACAATACTCCAAATTTGGCCTCACCAATGTCTTATACAACCTCTCCATAACATCCCAACTCCTATACTCAATAAACAACAGGAATTCTGCAGATGCTGGAAATTCAAGCAACACACATCAAAGTTGCTGGTGAACGCAGCAGGCCAGGCAGCATCTCTAGGAAGAGGTACAGTCGACGTTTCAGGCTGAGACCCTTCGTCAGGACTAACTGAAGGAAGAGTGAGTAAGGGATTTGAAAGTTGGAGGGGGAGGGGGAGATCCAAAATGATAGGAGAAGACAGGAGGGGGAGGGATAGAGCCAAGAGCTGGACAGGTGATAGGCAAAAGGGGATACGAGAGGATCATGGGACAGGAGGTCCGGGAAGAAAGACAAGGGGGGGAGGGACCCAGAGGATGGGCAAAAGGTATATTCAGAGGGACAGAGGGAGAAAAAGGAGAGTGAGAGAAAGAATGTGTGCATAAAAATGAGTAACAGATGGGGTACGAGGGGGAGGTGGGGCCTTAGCAGAAGTTAGAGAAGTCGATGTTCATGCCATCAGGTTGGAGGCTACCCAGACGGAATATAAGGTGTTGTTCCTCCAACCTGAGTGTGGCTTCATCTTTACAGTAGAGGAGGCCGTGGATAGACATGTCAGAATGGGAATGGGATGTGGAATTAAAATGTGTGGCCACTGGGAGATCCTGCTTTCTCTGGCGGACAGAGCGTAGATGTTCAGCAAAGCGGTCTCCCAGTCTGCGTCGGGTCTCGCCAATATATAAAAGGCCACATCGGGAGCACCGGACGCAGTATATCATCCCAGTCGACTCACAGGTGAAGTGTTGCCTCACCTGGAAGGACTGTTTGGGGCCCTGAATGGTGGTAAGGGAGGAAGTGTAAGGGCATGTGTAGCACTTGTTCCGCTTACAAGGATAAGTGCCAGGAGGGAGATCAGTGGGGAGGGATGGGGGGGACGAATGGACAAGGGAGTTGTGTAGGGAGCGATCCCTGCGGAATGCAGAGAGGGGGGGAGGGAAAGATGTGTTTAGTGGTGGGATCCCGTTGGAGGTGGCGGAAGTTACGGAGAATATGTTGGACCCGGAGGCTGGTGGGGTGGTAGGTGAGGACCAGGGGAACCCTATTCCTAGTGGGGTGGCGGGAGGATGGAGTGAGAGCAGATGTACGTGAAATGGGGGAGATGCGTTTGAGAGCAGACTTGATAGTGGAGGAAGGGAAGCCCCTTTCTTTAAAAAAGGAAGACATCTCCCTCGTCCTAGAATGAAAAGCCTCATCCTGAGAGCAGATGCGGCGGAGACGGAGGAATTGCGAGAAGGGGATGGCGTTTTTGCAAGAGACAGGGTGAGAAGAGGAATAGTCCAGATAACTGTGAGAGTCAGTAGGCTTATAGTGGACATCAGTGGATAAGCTGTCTCCAGAGATAGAGACAGAAAGATCTAGAAAGGGGAGGGAGGTGTCGGAAATGGACCAGGTAAACTTGAGGGCAGGGTGAAAGTTGGAGGCAAAGTTAATAAAGTCAACGAGTTCTGCATGCGTGCAGGAAGCAGCGCCAATGCAGTCGTCGATGTAGCGAAGGAAAAGCGGGGGACAGATACCAGAATAGGCACGGAACATAGATTGTTCCACAAAGCCAACAAAAAGGCAGGCATAGCCAGGACCCATACGGGTGCCCATAGCTACACCTTTAGTTTGGAGGAAGTGGGAGGAGCCAAAGGAGAAATTATTAAGAGTAAGGACTAATTCCGCTAGATGGAGCAGAGTGGTGGTAGAGGGGAACTGATTAGGTCTGGAATCCAAAAAGAAGCGTAGAGCTTTGAGACCTTCCTGATGGGGGATGGAAGTATATAAGGACTGGACATCCATGGTGAAAATAAAGTGGTGGGGGCCAGGGAACTTAAAATCATCGAAAAGTTTCAGAGTGTGAGAAGTGTCACGAACATAGGTCGGAAGGGATTGAACAAGGGGTGATAAAACCGTGTCGAGGTATGCAGAAATGAGTTCAGTGGGGCAGGAGCAAGCTGAGACAATAGGTCTGCCAGGACAGGCAGGTTTGTGGATCTTGGGTAGGAGGTAGAAACGGGAAGTGCGGGGTGTGGGAACTATAAGGTTGGTAGCAGTGGATGGGAGATCCCCTGAGCGGATAAAGTCGGTGATGGTGTGGTCCTATGCGCAATACTTTGATTTATGAATGCCAGGATGCCAAAAGCCTTCTTTGCAACCCTGTCTACCTGTGACGCCACTTTCAGGGAATTATGTATCTGAACTCCCGGATTCCTTTGTTCCTCCGCACTCCTCAGTGCCCTACCATTTACTGTGTATGTCCTACCTTGATTTGTCCTTCCAAGATGCAACACTTCACACTTGTATGCATTAAATTCCATCTGCCATTTTCTGGCCCATTTTTCCAGTTGGTCCAGATCCCTCTGCAAGCTTTGAAAGCCTTCCTCGCTGCCCACAACACCTCCAATCTTAGTATCATCATCAAATTACTACATTATCATCTAGATCATTGATATGGACAACAAACAACAATGGTCCCAGCACAGATCCCCGAGGCACACCACGAGTCACAGGCCTCCAGTCTGAGAGGCAATCATCCACTACCACTCTCTGTCTTCCACACAGCCAATTTCAAATCCAGTTTACAACCTCTCCATGGATACCTCGTGTCTGAACCTTCTGAACTAACCTCCCATGTGGGACTTTGTCAAAGGCCTTACTAAAGTCCGTGTAGATAACATCCACTGCCTTTCCTTCATCTACTTTCTTGGTAACCTCCTCGAAAAACTCTACAAGATTCGTTAAACACGATCTGCCACACACAATCCTTAATCAGCCCTTGGCTGTCCAAATACTTGTACATCCAATCTCCCAGAACACCTTCCAATAATTTACCTACTACTGATGTCAGGCTCACTGGCCTGTAACCACCTGGTTTACTTTTGGAGCCTTTTTTAAACAACAGAACAACATGAGCTACCCTCCAATACTCCGGCATCTAGGACATTTTAAATATTTCTGCCAGGGCCCCTGCAATTTCTACACTAGTCTCTCTCAAGGTCCGAGGAAATATCATGTTAGGCCCGGGGGATTTATCTACCTTTATTCATGAGGCTTCACACATAGACGACCACTCTGATCTTCTAGGGGATCAATTTTGTCCCTTACTATCCTTTTACTCTTAATATACTTGTAGAAACCCTTCGGGTTTACCTTCACATTCTCTGCCTAGGCAACCTCATGTCTTCTTTTTGCCTTCCTGATTTCCTTCTTTAGTATTTTCTTACATTTTCTGTACTCTTCAAGTACTTCATTTGTTCCTTGTTGCCTATACCTGCTATACACCTCTCTCTTTTTCTTAACCAGATCGCAAATATCTCTTGAAAACCAAGGTTCCCTACGCCTGTTAACTTTGCCTTTAATCCTGGCAGGAACATGCAAACTCTGCACTCTCAAAATTTCGCCTTTGAAGGCCTTCCACTTACTGAACACATCCTTGCCAGAAAACAACTTATCCCAATCCACTCTTCCTGATCCTTTCTCATTTCCACAAAATTGGCCCTTCTCTAGTTTAGAACTCAATTCGAGGACCAGACCTATCCTTATCCATAATTAACTTGAAACTAATGACATTATGGTCACTGGACCCAAAATGTTCGCCTACACATACTTCTGTCACCTGGCCTGTCTGTTTCCCTGATAGGAGATCAAGTATTGCATCCTCTCTCGTAGGTACCTCTATATATCGATTCAGAAAACTTTCCTGAACACATTTGACAAACTCCAAGCCATCTAGCCCTTTCACAGTGTGGGAGTCCCAGTCAATATGTGGAAAATTAAAATCCCCTACTATTACAACTTCCTGTTTCTTACATCGGTCTGCTATCTCTCTACAGATCTGCTCCTCCAATTCTCTCTGACCGTTCAGCGGTCTATAATACAACCCTATTAGTGTGGTCACACCTTTCCCCCATTCCTCAGCTCCACCCATATGGCCTCTGTAGACAAGCCCTCCGGGCTGTCCTGTCTACGCACAGCTGTGATATTCTCCCTGACTAGCAATGCCACTCCTCCCCCTTTCATCCCTCCCCCTCTGTCACATCTGAAACAACAGAACCCCGGAACATTAAACAGCAAATCCTGCCCCTCCTGCAACCAAGTCTCACTAATAGCAATAATGTCGTAATCCCACATGCCAATCCACACCCTAAGCTCACCTGCCTTTCCTACAATACTACTTGCATTGAAATAGATGCACCTGAGAACATTTCTATCACGTACAAATCTTTGATTTCTGTCTATACCTGCAGTCCTCACATGACCTTTATCCTCCTCCACCTCACTATCTGCTCTGACACTCTGGTTCCCCTTCCCCTGCAAATCTAGTTTAAACCCCCCGGAGCAGCACGAGCAAACCTTCCCGCAAGGATGTTAGTCCCCCTCCAGTTCAGGTGCAAACCGTCCTGTAGGAACAGGTCCCACCTTCCCTGGAACAAGGCCCAATTGTCCAGAAACATGAAGCCCTCCCTCCTGCACCAACTTCTTAGCCACATATTTAGCTACATTATCTTCCTATTTCTAGCCTCACTAGCACGTGGCACGGGTAGCAATCCTGAGATTGCAACCCTGGAAGTCCTGTCCTTCAACTTTGCACCTAACTCCCAAACTCTCTTTGCAGGACCTCCTCCTCCTCCTTCCTACCCACTTCATCGGTCCCTACATGGACCACGACATCTGGCTGCTCACCCTGCCTCCTGAGAATACTGAGAACTCGATCCGAGATATCGCGGACCCTGGCACTAGGGAGGCAACAGACCATCTGGGATTCTCGATGGCTCTGGGCCTGTACTCCCTGGAATTCAGAAGAATGAGAGGCGGATTTCATTGTAACCTATCAAATGTTGAAAGGACTCAATAGAGTAGACTCGGAGAGGATGTTTCCTTTGGTCAGGGTGTCTTAAGATCAGCAGACACCATAAGACCGCAAGACATAGGAGCTGAATTAGGCCATTTGCTCCACCATTTCATCATGGCTGATCCAATTTTACTTTCAGCTCCAGTCTCCTGCTTTCTCCCCGTATCCTTTCATGCCCTGACCAATCAAGAATCTGTCAATCTCTGCCTTAAATATACATAAAGACTTGGCCTCCACTCCAGATTCAGCACCCTCCGGCTAAAGAAATCTCCATTCTAAAAGCAAGTCATTCTATTCTGAGGCTCAACACACTTTCAATTATTTTTTGTTTTGGAGGATGTTACACAGTCATCATTATTGTGTGCCGTGTTGTGTGACAACATCATTATGTGCCATATTGTGTGACGTGGGCGATCACGGTCTTTCCATGACCATGATTGTTCTTGACAAATGTTTCTACAGAAGTGGTTTACCGTTGCCTTCTTCTGGACAGTGTCTTTACAAGACGGGTGACCCCAGCCATTGTCGATACTCTTCAGAGATTGTCTGTCCGGCGTCAGTGGTTGCATAACCAGGACTTGTGATCTGCACCGGCTGCTCGTACGACCATCCACCACCTGCTCCCACGGCTTCATGTGACCCTGACGTGCAGGCTAGTGGAGGGAAGGAGTGCCTTACATCTCCATTGGTAGAGATGTATCTCCACCCTGTCACCTTATAGTTTCGTATACCTCTGTCAAATCTCCCCTCGTTCTGCTAGGCTCCTGGGAAGCAGGGAATACGCTCCCTCCAGTCCTAATCAATTTAACCTTTCCCTGTATCTCAGGTCCTCGAGCCCCAGCAGCATCCTTGTAAGTTTTCTGTGTGCTCTTTCAATCTATAACTATTGGTTATAGTGTGATTGGGAAAATCTGTTTATCTCTGTGCATTTGGGTAACTGTCCGGCTCTAAAGTGACTTTATATAACACCAAGTTTCTTATGAATAAAAAGCTCCAATAAACAGCTCACGAGTGATGTTTGCCACATTCGCTGTAGACTCACTGGGACCACATTACCACACTCTCTTTAAACTTGAGCAACACATGCAGAATGCTGAGATCAGGTGGGGAAATGGACAATCAGCATTTTGGGCCAAGACCCTTCATTGGGACTGAAACGTCGACTGTTTATTCATTTCTGTAAATGCTGCCTGGACTTCTGAGCGTGTGTGTGTGTGTGTGTGTGTGTGTGTGTGTGTGTGTGTGTGTGTGTGTGTGTTGCTCTGAATTTCCAGCATCTGCAGAATCTTTCGCATCCCTTTAATCTTATTCGGTTCACTGGAAAATTTATCGTAATACTGAGTAAGACTGGGTGACGGGGTGGAGATACGTCTCTACCAAAGGAGGTGTAAGGCGCTCCTTCCCTCCGCTAGCCTGCAGGTCACCCTCGGGCAAGATGTAGCACCTGCTTAGCCTCTCCCATCTTGAACATGGCTGGGGTCACCCAACTTGTAAAGACACTGCCCAGAAGGAAATGACAAACGACTTCAGTCGAAAAATTTGCCAAGAACAATCATGGCCATGGAAAGATCGTGATCACTTTTGTCATGTGACATGGCACATAATGATGATGTCATACGACACCACACATAATGATGATATCACACAACACGGCACATAATGAAGAGGACAGTGATGGTATAGTTAGTTACAGTGAAGGTGCAAAGACTGCGAGGAGATAGATTGAGAGATCAAGAGCTCATCTTTAGCGTTTGAGATGTCTAGCAGGAGAGAAGTTGTCTTTCAGCCTGGTTAAGACCATAAAACATTCAGATTTATTCATCAGGGGTACATTGAAACATACAGTGAAATGTGTCATTTGCATTAACAACCTAAGGTTGTAAACAAAAACCAGCGTCCACTCCTTTCCTCAGTCTTCACGTCCCGCTGCCTGTGGCAAGCAGCCAACGTTATCAAGGCCCCCTTGCTCCTTGTTCATTGTCTCTCCTGCCCCTCTCCCACTGGACAGAAGACACAAAAGCTTAAGAAGACATCCAGGCCGGTGGGTTGTGCCTGTGATGGAGCTGGCTAAGTTTACAACTGACGGCAGCCTCTGGCGACCCTGTGCACCAGAGGGGGCCAGGTGTAAGTGGGAATGCAGAAGTTACAGTAAGATCAGCCATGTTCTCCGTAGAGATTAGCACGACAATATTACAGTTCGGGGCATCGGAGTTCAGAGTTCAATTCTGGTGTCCTCTGTAAGGAGTTTGTACGTTCTCCTTGTAAGCGCGTGTGTTTCCTCTGGGAGCCATGGGGGCAGGTGGTAGATGGTCGTACGAGCAGCCAGTGCAGATCACAAGTCCTGGTTATGCGACCACTAACGCCAGGCAGACAACCTCTGAAGATTATTGATAATGGTTGGAGTCACCCGTCTTGTAAAGACACTGCCCAGAAGAAGGCAATGGCAAACCTGTTGTGTAGAAAAATTTGCCAAGGACAATCAAGGCCATGGAAAGACCATGATTTCCTACGTCATACGATGTGGCACATAAGAAACAAACCAATATTTAGCTCAGCAATAACTTTATAAACTTTGAAGTCGACTAGTTTCTCTGATAAAAAGGGTTCACGTAAACTCTAGTCACTGAAAACTTATAACCCTGTGTTATCAGGACTGCCTCAATGCAGTGAGCACAATTGTTTTGGACAAGGTACAGAATCCGGAAGAAGCCAATTGAGCGTCTGAACCTTTACTGGCTCTCCCTGGACTTTGGTCTGATGTCTTGTCTGCTCCGTTGTCTTGGCCAGTTCAAAGACTCAGAGTACATTGATTATGTAGTAGACATTCGCAATGAAAGAAACACCATGGAATACCCAATGCATAAAAAAAAAAGAACAAATCATGCAAATGACAAAAACTGAGCATCCCAGACCAAGGTGGACAGTGACGGATTCCCACAGAGAGGACCTGGCCCTGACACCGGGCACAGTACAACGGGGAAGTCAGGCCATGCTTGGGCGAGGGGTTGGTCTAGGAGGTGTTGAAGGGCCGAGGGGGTTGTGCAGGATGGGTTGTTGAGTAGGTGGAAGACACCCGGCTTGCAGTGACGAGCCAGAACCCCCGTGGCTGGGGTGACCTGCTGATTCCACCCCTCCCTCACCCCCCCCCCCCGCCCCAGACAGGTGACCAGTTACCTGACTGGCGTAGAAGTGACCGATGATCTTCACAACCACTTGGTCATTCTCGTCGGGTACCTGGTCTCGGGGAACCACCACCTCCGCGCTCGATAGATTCTGCAACTCGTTCACCTGCAACACAGTGTGACCACGGGGTGGTGAGACAGCAGCCCTCGTGATGATCGTGCTGACACCTTTCCCCCTGCCCCCAGAGTGAGATCACAAGCGATCAGTGAGGGAAAAACATTCATGAAACCAAACAATCAATTCCTTGAGCTTGAGGTCAGGGATGAAAATGGGGTGGGACGGCACTGTTCCATAGCAGGTAGCGCCAGTGACCCGGGTTCAATTCCCACCACTGTCTGTACATTCTCCCTGTGACCACGTGAGTTTCCTCCGGGTGCTCTGGGTTTTTCCTGCCTTCCAAAGACGTACGGGTTAGGGTTACTGAGCTCTGGGCGTGCTACATTGGTGCGAAAAGCTCCAATTTGCCTACCGAGGCAACAGGTCTGCAGCAGATGCTATCTCAGTAGCTCTTCACTCAACCCTGGAGCATCGGATGCATACATCAGGATGCTCTTTATCGATTACAGCTCAGGATTTAACACCATCGTCCCCTCAAAACTAATCAGTAGACTCCGAGATCTGTGCCTCAATACTCTCTTGTGCAATTGGATCCTGGATTTCCTCACTTGCAGACCCTGGTCAGCTCAGATTGGCAAAAACATCTTCCCCACAATCTCCATCGGTACAGGAGCATTGCAGGGATGTGTGTTTAGCCCCCTGCTCTACTCGCTTTACACCTATGACCGTGTGGCTAAGCACAGCTCCAACACCATATACGTTTGCTGACAACACCACTGTTGTGGGCTGTATCAAAGGGGGTGATGGATCAGCAAACAGGAGGGAGATTGAAAACTTGGCTGAGTGGTGTCATAACAACAACCTCTCACTCAATGTCAATAAGACCAAGGAACCAAGGAGAGGGAAACCGGAGGTCCATGAGCCAGTAATCATCGGAGGGTCAGAGGTGGAGAGGGTCAGTAACTTTCAATTCCTGGCTGTCACTATCTCAGAGGACCTGTCCTGGACCCATCATATAAATATTATTGAGAAGAAAACATGACAGCACCTCTACTTCCTCAGGAGTCTGTGGAGGTTCAACATCATCAAAAACCTTGGCAAAATTCTATCGATGTGTGGTGGGAAGTGTGCTGACTGGCTGCATTACAGCCTGGTACGGGGACACCAATGCCTCTGAGCAGAAAATCCTACAAAAAGTGGTGGATTCAGTCCAGTCCATCACGGGTAAAGCCCTCCCAACCATTGAGCACGTCTACATGAAACACTGTCACAGGAAAGCAGCCTCCATCATCAGAGATCCTCACCACCCAGACCACGCTCTCTTCTCGCTGCTGCCATCAGGTAGAAACATAGAAACATAGAAAATAGGTGCAGGAGTAGGCCATTCGGCCCTTCGAGCCTGCACCACCATTTATTATGATCATGGCTGATCATCCAACTCAGAACCCCGCCCCAGCCTTCCCTCCATACCCCCTGACCCCCGTAGCCACAAGGGCCATATCTAACTCCTTCTTAAATATAGCCAATGAACTGGCCTCAACTGTTTCCTGTGGCAGAGAATTCCACAGATTCACCACTCTCTGTGTGAAGAAGTTTTTCCTAATCTCGGTCCTAAAAGGCTTCCCCTCTATCCTCAAACTGTGGCCCCTCGTTCTGGACTTCCCCAACATCGGGAACAATCTTCCTGCATCTAGCCTGTCCAATCCCTTTAGGATCTTATACGTTTCAATCAGATTCCCCCTCAATCTTCTAAATTCCAACGAGTACAAGCCCAGTTCATCCAGTCTTTCTTCATATGAAAGTCCTGCCATCCCAGGAATCAATCTGGTGAACCTTCTTTGTACTCCCTCTATGGCAAGGATGTCTTTCCTCAGATTAGGGGACCAAAACTGCACACAATACTCCAGGTGTGGTCTCACCAAGGCCTTGTACAACTGCAGTAGTACCTCCCTGCTCCTGTACTCAAATCCTCTCGCTATAAATGCCAGCATACCATTCGCCTTTTTCACCGCCTGCTGTACCTGCATGCCCACTTTCAATGACTGGTGTATAATGACACCCAGGTCTCGTTGCACCTCCCCTTTTCCTAATCGGCCACCATTCAGATAATAATCTGTTTTCTTATTTTTGCCACCAAAGTGGATAACTTCACATTTATCCACATTAAATTGCATCTGCCATGAATTTGCCCACTCACCCAACCTATCCAAGTCACCCTGCATCCTCTTAGCATCCTCCTCACAGCTAACACTGCCACCCAGCTTCGTGTCATCCACAAACTTGGAGATGCTGCATTTAATTCCCTCATCCAAGTCATTAATATATATTGTAAACAACTGGGGTCCCAGCACTGAGCCTTGCGGTACCCCACTAGTCACTGCCTGCCATTCTGAAAAGGTCCCGTTTATTCCCACTCTTTGCTTCCTGTCTGCTAACCAATTCTCCATCCACATCAATACTTTACCCCCAATACCGTGTGCTTTAAGTTTGCACACTAATCTCCTGTGTGGGACCTTGTCAAAAGCCTTTTGAAAATCCAAATATACCACATCCACTGGTTCTCCCCTATCCACTCTACTAGTTACATCCTCAAAAAATTCTATGAGATTCATCAGACATGATTTTCCTTTCACAAATCCATGCTGACTTTGTCCGATCATTTCACCGCTTTCCAAATGTGCTGTTATCACATCCTTGATAACTGACTCCAGCAGTTTCCCCACCACCGACGTTAGGCTAACCGGTCTATAATTCCCCGGTTTCTCTCTCCCTCCTTTTTTAAAAAGTGGAGTTACATTAGCCACCCTCCAATCCTCAGGAACTAGTCCAGAATCTAACGAGTTTTGAAAAATTATCACTAATGCATCCACTATTTCTTGGGCTACTTCCTTAAGCACTCTGGGATGCAGACCATCTGGCCCTGGGGATTTATCTGCCTTCAATCCCTTCAATTTACCTAACACCACTTCCCTACTAACATGTATTTCGCTCAGTTCCTCCATCTCACTGGACCCTCTGTCCCCTACTATTTCTGGAAGATTATTTATGTCCTCCTTAGTGAAGACAGAACCAAAGTAATTATTCAATTGGTCTGCCATGTCCTTGCTCCCCATAATCAATTCACCTGTTTCTGTCTGTAGGGGACCTACATTTGTCTTTACCAGTCTTTTCCTTTTTACATACCTATAAAAGCTTTTACAGTCCGTTTTTATGTTCCCTGCCAGTTTTCTCTCATAATCTTTTTTCCCCTTCCTAATTAAGCCCTTTGTCCTCCTCTGCTGAACTCTGAATTTCTCCCAGTCCTCAGGTGAGCCACTTTCTCTGGCTAACTTGTATGCTTCTTCTTTGGAATTGATACTATCCCTAATTTCTCTTGTCAGCCACGGGTGCACTACCTTCCTTGATTTATTCTTTTGCCAAACTGGGATGAACAATTGTTGTAGTTCATCCATGCAATCTTTAAATGCTTGCCATTGCATATCCACCATCAATCCTGTAAGTGTCATTTGCCAGTCTATCTTAGCTAATTCACGCCTCATACCTTCAAAGTTACCCCTCTAAGTTCAGAACCTTTGTTTCTGAATTAACTATGTCACTCTCCATCTTAATGAAGAATTCCACCATATTATGGTCACTCTTACCCAAGAGGCCTCTCACGACAAGATCGCTAATTAACCCTTCCTCATTGCTCAAAACCCAGTCCAGAATAGCCTGCTCTCTAGTTGGTTCCTCGACATGTTGGTTCAAAAAACCATCCCACATACATTCCAAGAAATCCTCTTCCTCAGTGCAGAGAGACAGAGGGGTGTAAAGTGAGGGTAGAAGCAAAAAGTGCAGGAAGTTACAGGAAAACATACAGACATAGAAAACACAGAAAACCTACAGCACAATACAGGCCCTTCAGCCCACAAAGCTGTGCCCAATATGTCCTTACCTTAGAAATTACCTAGGGTTACCCATAGCCCTGTATTTTTCTAAGCTCCAAAAACCTGTCCAAAAGTCTCTTAAAAGACCCTATCATATCCACCTCCACCACCGTCGCTGGCAGCCCATTCCACGTACTCACCACTGCGTAAAAAACTTACCCCTGACATCTCCTCTGTACCTACTCCTCAGCACCTTAAACCTGTGCCCTCTCGTGCTGGCCATTTCAGCCCTGGGAAAAAGTCTCTGACTATCCACACGATCAATGCCTCTCATCATCTTATACACCTCTATCAAGTCACCTCTCATCCTCCGTCGCTCCAAGGAGAAAAGGCCGAGTTCACTCAACCTATTCTCATAAGGCATGGTCCCCAATCCAGGCCACATCCTTGTAAATCTCCTCTGCACCCTTTCTATGGTTTCCATATCCTTCATATAGTGAGGCGACCAGAACTGAGCACAGTACTCCAAGTGGGGTCTGACCAGGGTCCTATATAGCTGCAACATTACCTCTCGGCTCCTAAACTCCATCCTACGATTGATGAAGGCCAATGCACTGTATGCCTTCTTAACCACAGAGTCTACCTACGTAGCAGCTTTGAGTGTTCTGTGGACTCAGACCCCAAGATCACCTCTAATCCCATCTGAGCCTCAGGACTCACATCACCATGTTCAAGAACAGTTACTACCCCTCAGCCATCAGGTTCTTGAACAAAAGGGGATAGCTACACTCACTTAAGGACGCTGAAATCTTGTTTCCCATGGTAGGGGAGTCTAGGACAAGAGGGCACGACTTCAGGATTGAAGGACGTCCATTTAGAACTGAGATGTGGGGAAATTACTTTAGTCAGAGGGTGGTAAATCTGTGGAATTTGTTGCCACGAATGGCTGTAGAGGCCAAGTCATTGGGTGTATTTAAGGCAGAGATAGATAGGTTCTTGATTAGCCAGGACATCAAAGGATATGGGGAGAAGGCAGGGGACTGGGGATGACTGGAAGAATTGGATCAGCCCATGATTGAATGGTGAAGCAGACTCGATGGGCCGAACGGCCCACTTCTGCCCCTATATCTTATGGTTATTTCATGCTCGTTATTTATTGCTATTTATTTAAATCTGCATTTGCACTGTTTGTTTATAGTTCCTGATGTTTATAGATCCTGTTTACAGTTACTGTTCTAGAGATTTGCTACGTATGCCCGCAGAAAAAGAATCTCAGGGTTGTATGTGGTGACATGTATGTACTCCAATAATAAATTTCACTTTGAACTTGAAGCATGGCAATATTTATAGGCTGTCTCGCAGCAGACCCTCGGACTGTGCTGGTCATTGACACAAACTCTATGTTTCGGTTTTCCAGTGTACATGTGACAGATAACGCTGATCTTTAATCTGACCATTTCTTTCCCTCTCCCAGTGAGATGGTCCATGTGCCTGGGACATGGTTCCCTTCCAACTTGCACACCGTCTGGACCTGAAAGCACATTACCATCACTGTTCCTTCAATCCAAGAACAACCTGGTCGGGGGGCCACCCTCACCAGAGCAACTGCAGTGGTTCAAGATGACAACTCCCCCCCGGTGACGCACAGACCCAGGAGTTTTCAGTTTATTAATGCACGCAAAATTCAGCAAGTCAGGCAGCATCTGTGGAGCTGAATAGAGACGTAACAACTGGGCCGAGACCCTTCATCAACACAAAATGGTCTCATCTTACTCTTAAACACAAGAGGGATTCAGGCTATATTACTTATAATCATATAACCATATAACAATTACAGCACGGAAACAGGCCATCTCGGCCCTTCTAGTCCGAGCCGAAGGCTACTCTCACCTAGTCCCACCGACCTGCACTCAGCCCATAACCCTCCATTCCTTTCCTGTCCGTGTAGTTGTCCAATTTAACTTTCTTTTTCTTTGTGACCGTATGCTTTCCTGGATTTGTAGCCATGTGTGCTGTGCTTTGCACCTTGGCCCGAGAGTAATGCTGTTTCATTTGGCGGTATTCACGATGTTTAAACGTGAACTTGAACTTACAGTTTTCCCTCCTTTGCCAATTACTCTCCCAGCCGCTGATGCAGCAACTTTGATGTGTGTCTCCAGTTTCACTTCTTCCTTGGGTCCAAAGAAATTCTCCTCCTTCAGCTTCCCATGGATCCGCCCCTGGACCTTTGGGTGGAAATCAAAGGTTTCAAAGGTACATTTAATTTCAGAGAAACGTATACAATATACATCCTGAAATGCTTTTTCTTCACAACCACCCATGAAAATAGAGAAGTGCCCCAAAGAATGAATGACAGTTAAATGTTTGAACCTCAAGGTCGTCCCCAGCTCCCACGTCCCGCATGTAAGCGGCAGCGAGCAATGATTAACCCCCCCTACCAGCAAAAAACAGCATCGGCGACCCCACCGAGCACTCAAGTGTGCAGCAAAGCAACAGCAAAGACACAGACGTGCAGTACTCCCAAGACTTGGCGTTCACCCGGTATTCGACATAATAAGGGAGAAAGAAATGTCTCCATTTCACAGCGAGAGGTAAGACATAACAAACAACTCGCTGGTTTATAATGTTAAAAGTCTGTTGTGTCGCTTTTTCCAAGCTCTGTCCCCAAAGATCTCAGGACTCTGGGCACACGGCCAAAGATGTTCTGGCTCCCACGACACGCCGGTCCGTCGGGACACCGGCCTTCGATCCGCCGTCTCCAGAGCCCCGAGATCTGAGGCCTCCAAAGGCAAGCTGGACTCCTGGGCTGCGCACTTGGCATGTTGGATAATGGCTGGTCGTGAAACCCCGAGAGGGGGCCCCATTCCTGCTCTCGGAGATACATTAAAAAAAACGTTCTCAGCTCTGCCACTGACAGACATCGACAGAAGTTTCTGCTCACTTGTGACACCATTCTTCACACGCTTGTAGAGTGTCGGACTACTTGGCCACAGGAAGCATTGCAGCACATGTGTTCGCAGTGATGACAAGCATTCAGAGCACGGATCTATGGTAACAACTGCGGCTTCCTCAGTCGGGAAAATGAGGGTTTACCCTCTGCTGCTGCTTGGAGCAGGCCTGTAGGTTGGCCAAAAGTATCAAAAGAGGAGGTTTGCTGAGGAGCATAGTCATTAGGTGGGAACTGCACAAGCAAAAGAGAGAGGGGGAGGTCAGATAAAGGTTGGAGGGAGGAAGAGTGTCAGGAAATGAGAGTTGGAAAAAGGGGGAGAGAGAGAGAGAGAGAGAGAGGAGAGGAGAAAAAGGAGGAAGGTAGTAAGAGAACATAGGGAATGAGAATGAGAGGAGAGGAGGTTACGAAGGAGGGAGTGGAGAGCGACTGACAGCAAGGAAGATACCCCATGCGCACACAGCATTGGAACAGGCTCGGGATGAAGTGACCACGCGCTAAACAGATACATCAGTCCAGTGGAGGAGGGGGATGTTGGGCCCATTGCCCTGTACTAGCACGTCGAAAGAGCTTTATCAGAACACTCAGCAACAGGTGACCTTCTGAAGTAATTGTCCACTATTTCATTAAAAAACTCCTAAACCCTGCCCTGAAACCATCCCATCACTTCAACCCAACTGGCCTGGGTTGGGAACTGTCAGCTTAAAGAACAGACAACTGAGTCTTAGAACAGACAGATAATTGTACAGCACAGTACATACCCTTCAGCCAATGATGCTGTGCCAACTTTTTAAACTATTCCAAGATCAATCTAATCCAGGGGTTTCCAACCTGGTGTTCACAGACCCCTTGGTTAATGGTGCTGGTCCGTGGCATATAAAGGTGTTGAGAGCCCCTGAGCTAACCTTTCCCTCCCACTTAGCCCTCCCTTACTTACCTTTCATCCATGTGCCTATCGATGCCCTCAGTGATCTGATATACCACACTCAGTGCCTGCTTTTTTGAGGTGCACCTGTACATCTGCTCATAACTGCAAATGTCTGATCAGCCAGTCATGTGGCTGAACCCAATGCACAGTCAGGAGGTTCCACTGTTCTTCAGATCAAACATCAGAAATGGAAGGAATTGTGATCTACGTGACTTTGTCTGTGGAATGATTGCTGGTGCCAGACGGGGTGGTTTGAGTATCTCAGAAACTGCTGATCTCCTGGGATTTTCACGTACAGTCTCTAGAGATTACAGAGAATAGTACAAAAAACAGCCAGTGAATGGCAGTACTGTGGGTGAAAGCATCTTGTTAATGAGAGAAGTCAGAGGAGAATGGCTGGATTGGTTCAAGCTGACAGGAGGGTGACAGTAACTCAGATAACCACACGTTACAACAGTGGTTTGCAGAAGAGCATCTCTGAGTGCACAACATGTCAAATATGGAAATGTATGGGCTATGGCAGCTGAAGACCACACCGCATTCCTCTCCTGTACCTAATACAGCAGCCACTTGGCAAGAAGAACAAACACCTGTAAACTAGCTCCTGTAAACTAGCACCCAGCCTGGAAGTGTAATCTTCCCTCCCTCTCCAGGTGGCAGGTGGTGCCTTTTACCTTAAACTGGGCCTCAGGTAGCCCTGTGATGATCACCATGCGCTGTTTTGTGTCCGGGCTTTCCGCAGGAGCGATCTGCAAGGAGAAACATCGGAACGTTACTCCTGCTGCGAGGAGGGAAAGAGTGAGCTGCCCTGTGTCATCAACCACACACACACACCTCTGCAGATGCTGGAAATCTGGAGGAACACACGCGAAATGCTGGAGGAACTCAGCAGACCGGACAGCATCTATGGGGGTTTGGGACAGGGGCTTGGGCCAGAGTCTAAGCCTCCACTCTGCATTCAAAGTCCAGCGATGTGGACGCAAGACATCCATAGTCAGATGTTGGGCAGGCCTCTCCCTCCTATCCCCTTCCTGCTTCTCACCGCACCGCCTCTCCCCCATGCGCCACCCTTCCCCCTCACTTGGTCTCACCGATGACTAGCTTGTACCCCTCTTCTCCCCCGACCTTCCTGTTCCGGCGTCTTCCCCCTTACTCTCCAGCGCCGATGAAGTATCTTGGCTCGAAATGTCGACTGTTTATTCCCCTCCTAAATGCAGCCTGACCTGCTGAGTTTCTCCTGTGTTTTGTGTGTGTTCCTAAAGATTTCCAGCATCTGCCAAATCTCTTGTGTTTAGATAGATACTTCATTGGTCCCAAAGGAAATTACAGGGTCACAGTAGTGTTACAAGTGCATAGATATAAATATTAGAAGAGAAGTGGAAAGAATTTTTTAAAGAAATAAATAAATTACCACAAACAGCCTACCAGGAGGGGCCATCACCTCCCCAGCTATAGGTTGACTCATTACGGAGTCTAATGGCCCAGGGTAAGAATGACCTCATATCGTGCTCTTTAGAGCAGCACAGTTGTCTCAGTCTGTTACTGAAAGTGCTCCTCTGTTCAGCCAAGGTGACATGCAGAGGGTGAGAAACATTGTCCAGAATTGCCAGGATTTTCCGTAGGGTCCTTTGTTCCACCACAGCCTCCAGTGTGTCCAGTTTGACTCCTATAACAGAGCCAGCCTTTAAAATCAGTTTGAGCCTGTCGGCATCACCCGTGTTGATGCCATTGCCCCAGCACACCACCGTGTAGAAGATTGTACTAATGACAACAGACTGGTAGAACGTGTGAAGGAGAGGCCTGCATACTCCAAAGGACCTCAGTCTCCTCAGGAAGTAGAGGTGACTCTGGCCCTTTTTGTACACAGACTCTGTGTTGGTGCTCCACTTAAATCTGTCATCCAGGTGCACCCCCAGGTACGTGTAGGTCCTCACCACATCCACATCCTCACCATCAATAGTAACGGGGAGCAGTGCAGGCTCAGTCTTCCTAAAGTCCATCACCATCTCCTTTGTCTGACTGATGTTGAGCTGCAGATGATTCAGCTAGCACCATTTGACAAAGTCCTCCACCAGGACCCTGTATTCATCCTCCCACCCTCCCTTTACACACCCAGCTATTGCTGAGTCATCGGGGAATTTCTGCAGATGACATGACTCGGTGTTGTATCTCAGTGTCCGAGGTATACAGGGTGAACAGGAAGGGAGCCAATATAGTCCCTCTGGGACCCCAGTGCTGCTTATAGTCTTGTCTAACACACAGCTCTGAAACCACACAAACTGTGGTCTGCCAGTCAGGTAGTCCGTTATCCAGGATACAATGGAAGTGCCAATCTGCATTGAACGGAGCTTTTCCCCCCCAGCAATGAGAGCTATATGGTATTGAAGGCACTTGAGAAATCAAAAATCATGATCCTCAGTGCTGCCCTGCTTGTCCAAATAGGAGAAGGCTCTGTTCAGCAGGCAGACGACAGCATCGTCAACTCCAGTGTGCTGCTGGTAGGCAAACTGCAGGGGATCAAGGGCTGATCTGACCAGGGGTTGGAGGTGATTCCAGGACCAGCCTCTCTAGGGTCTTCATACTGTGTGAGGTCAAGACCATTGGACAGTAGTCATTCAGGACTTTCGGTTGGCTCTTCTTGGGTACTGGGACCAGACATGATGTTTTCCACTCAGTCAGGTCCTTTTCCAGGCTGAGACTCAGGTTGAAAATGTGCTGGAGAACTCCACAGTCCTGCTCAGCACACTCCTTCAGGACCCTGGGGTTCACACCATTGGTCCCAATGCTTCGCCATGTCCAAGTTGCTGTATCCATGAGTTTTACCGAGTGCATATGGCCAGATTCAATTAAGAGCAGGGACTCTGGGAATGTTCACCTCTCTGTCTGGTCCCCTCCAGTAGTGGAATACATGGACCAACCTTTGTCTTACACCACACCCTGGCTCAGAGCAGACCCCAGTGGGACCAGGACTCTGATTTGTTCAGCTGAGGTGATTTTACTCAACAGGCCACCAGGGGGAGAGCAAGGGCCATGGGATCTTCACCCACTGAGCTAGTTGATCAAGGAATGAGATGCTTGGGAGCCCCAGCTGCAGGCGTAAATGCCAGCAAGGAGCAGAATCTCAATGAACTGATGGAAGATCACGAGAGGGTGGGGTAGATAGGTCATGAATACATGAGATGCTGCAGATGCTGGAAATCCAGAGCAACACACGTAAAATTCTGGAGGAACTCAACAGGTCAAGCAGCAGGAGGAATAAAGAGTCAACATTTTGAGACGAGACTCTTATCAGGACTCAAAGTTATTATTTTTCTGCAACGCTGATACGCCCTCCAAGTACTTTGCAAAGCCCTCCAGGTTTTCATGGCTCATTTCTAGGCTGGGCATCAAATAAGCCTTCACAGGGGTGTCTCAATATTTACAGGTTGCAGTCGTTTGGTCTTCTTAACCCCTCTTTGTTTCAACTCCCTTAAGAATTTTTGATTCCTTTCTCAATAATAGAAGCAGGCACAATCACAGAGCTTTGACACACCCAGCCTGCCATCTGGGGAAAATCTACATGTGAACCGTGGAGAACATTCTAACAGCATGCCTGATTAACTACGCAAACATGAGGAATTCTGCAGATGCTGGAATTTCAAGCCACACACATCAAAGTTGCTGGTGAACACAACAGGCCAGACAGCATCTCTAGGAAGAGGTACAGTCGACGTTTCAGGCCGAGACCCTTCGTCAGGACTAACTGAAGGAAGAGTGAGTAAGGGATTTGAAAGTTGGAGGGGGAGGGGGAGATCCGAAATGATAGGAGAAGACAGGAGGGGGAGGGATGGAGCCAAGAGCTGGACAGGTGATTGGCAAAAGGGACAGAAGGCTGGAGAAGGGAGAGGACCGCGGGATGGGAGGCCTAGGGAGAAAGAAAGGGGGAGGGGAGCACCAGAGGAAGACACCGTGAGAGGGACAGAGGGAGAAAAAAAGAAAGAGAGGGGAAAAAATAATAAATAACTAAATAAGGGAGGGGGCAAGAAGGGGAGGAGGGGCATTAACGGAAGTCAGAGAAGTCAATGCCCACACCACCAGGCTGGAGGCCACCCATCCCTTGCCCCATTCCTTATTTAGTTATTTATTATTTTTTCCCCCTCTTTCTCTCTTTTTTCTCCCTCTGTCCCTCTCACGGTGTCTTCCCCTGGCGCTCCCCTCCCACTTTCTTTCTCCCTAGGCCTCCCGTCCCGCGGTCCTCTCCCTTCTCCAGCCTCATATCCCTTTTGCCAATCACCTGTCCAGCTCTTGGCTCCATCTCTCCCCCTCCTGTCTCCTATCATTTCTGATCTCCCCCTCCCACTTTCAAATCTCTTACTAACTCTTCTTTCAGTTAGTCCTGACAAAGGGTCTCGGCCTGAAATGTCGACTGTACCTCTTCCTAGAGATGCTGCCTGGCCTGCTGCGTTCACCAGCAACTTTGATGTGTGGAGCTTGATTAACTAGTTGGTTGGGGGCCACAACACAGGATCAGAAAAAGTTAAGAGGTAAAATCAGCTGTCTCCATCATGGGCACTACTCTCCCCAGCATTGAGGACACCTTCAATAGGCCTGAAGATGGGGAGGCACCTATCATTAAAGAGCCCCACCACCCAGGCCAAAGTTCAAAGTAAATTTTCATTATTGAAGTATGTATCAGTGCCTATGAAAAGGCACTGATACATACTCCCTTGGAGGCTTTCATGTTTTATTGTTTTACAACATTGAATCACAATGACTTCATTTGTTTTTTTCATACTGATCAACAGAAAAAGACTTTTGTGTCAAAGTGAAAACAGATCTCTACGAAGTAATCTAAATTAATTACAAATATAAAACAAAGTAATTGATTGCATAATTACTCACCCCTTCAAGTCAGTATTCAGTAGATGCATTTTTGTTAACAATTACAGCCTTGAGTCGATGGGCTGCCGGCGATGGTGGAGGTGGATACGATAGGGTCTTTAAGAGATTCCTGGATAGGTACATGAAGCTTAGAAAAATAGAGATCTATGGGTAACCCGAGGAAGTTCTAAGGTAAGGACATGTTCGGCACAGCTTTGTGGGCCGAAGGGCCTGTATTGTGCTGTAGGTTTTCTCTGTTTCTATGAGTCAGCACGGATAGGTCTGTATCAGCTTTGCACATCTGGACACTGCAATTTTTACCCATTCTTCTTTACAAAATTGCTCAAACTCTGTCAGATTGCATGGGGATTGTGAGTGAACAGCCCTTTTCAAGTCCAGCCGCAAATTCTCAATTGGATTGAGGTCTGGACTCTGACTTGGCCACACCAGGACATTAACTTTGTTGTTTTTAAGCCATTCCTGTGTAGCTTTAGCTTTATGCTTGGGGTCATTGTCTTGCTGGGAAACAAATCTTCTCCCAAGTCACAGTTCTCTTGCAGACTGCATCAGGTTTTCCTCCTGGATTTCCCTGTATTTTGCTGCATTCATTTTACCCTCTACCTTCACAAGCCTTCCAGGGCCTGTTACAGTGAAGCATCCCCACAGCATGATGCAGCCACCACCATGCTTCACAGTAGGGGTGGTGTGTTTTTGATGATGTGCAGTGTTTGGCTTATGCCAAACATATAGCATTTAGTCTGATGGTCAAAAAGCTCAATTTTGGTTTCATCAAAACAAAGAACCTTCTTCCAGATGACTTCAGAATCTCCCACAGGCCTTCTGGCAAACTCGAGCTGAGATTTCATGTGAGTTTTTTTCCAACAGTGGCTTTCTCTGCCACTCTCCCATAAAGCTGTGACTGGTGAAGCACCTGGGCAACAGTTGTTGTATGCACAATCTCTCCCATCTCAGCCACTGAAGCTTGTAACTCCTCCAGAGTGGTCATAGGTCTCGTGGTGGCCCTCCTCACTAGTCCCCCTCTTGCACAGTCACTCAGTTTTTGAGGACGGCCTGCTCTAGGCAGATTTACAGCTGTGCCATATCCTTTTCATTTCTTAGTGATTGATTTAACTGTACTCCAAGGGATATTCAGTGACTTGGAAATTTTCTTGTATCCATCTCCTGACTTGTGCTTTTCAATAACCTTTTCACGGAGTTGCTTGGTGTGTTCTTTTGTCTTCATGGTGTAGTTTTTGCCAGGATACCGACTCACCAGCAGTTGGACCTTCCAGATACAGGTGTATTTTCACTACAATCAATTGAAACACCTTGACTGCACACAGTGATCTCCATTTAACTAATGATGTGACTTCTAAAACCAATTAGCTGCACCAGTGATGATTTGGTGTGTCATATTAAAGGGGATGAATACTAATTCAATCAATTATTTTGTTTTTTATATTTGTAATTAATTTAGATCACTTTGTAGAGATCTGTTTTCACTTTGACATGAAGGAGTTCTTTTCTGTTGATCAGTGTCAAAAAAAAGCCAAATGAAGTCACTGTTAATCAATGTTGTAAAACAATAAAACATGAAAACTTCCAAGGGTGGGGGCATGAATACTTTTTATAGACACTGTATATGTCACCAAATATTACCCTGAGATTAATTTTCTTGAAGGCATTCACAACAGAACAAAGGAATACAATAGAATCAATGTAAAACTACACACAAGGACTGACAAATAGTGCAAATACAAAAATAAATAATAAGTTCAAAGTTCTAAATAAATAAATAAATAATACTGAGAACATGAGTTGAAAGTGAGTCCAAAGATTGTATTCAATTCCAAAGGATCAGGCCAGTCCTGATGAAGGGTGTCGTCCTGAAACATCGACTGTTTATTTCTCTCTGTAGATGCTGAGTTCCTCCAGCATTTTTTTGCGAGTTGCTTTGGATTTCCAGCCTCTGCAGAATCTCTTGCACTTTTGATTTGCAACATTGGAAATGCAATGCCAATTTAGTGACAGCGTGAAGCTACAAACTCCGTGTTTTCGGTAGCAGGTTAATGGTCAACCATCATGTCTGATGATGGTGGTCGTTCTTGTGCATCTCATTCGTTATGGACCTGGAGGTGGCTGTGGAGTCCAAGTCTTGAGCAGCAAGCTCGTTCTCAGTGAGTCCTGAGTCAGAGGGAGGAATTACTGTTGCAGGTTTTGTGAGGCGCGCACATATGACGCAGTGGCGTAATGACGTATGTCATTCACGTACTTTTACATATAACCCTTAATATTAGTACTAGATTAGATTAGGTTATGAGGACATGCAGTCCTCTTTTATTGTCATTTAGTAATGCATGCATTAAGAAATAATACAATATTCCTCCAGTGTGATATCACAAAACACAGGACAGACCAAGACTGAAAAACTAACAAAAACCACATAATTATAACATATAGTTACAACAGTGCAACAATACCATAACTTGATGAAGAACAGGCCATGAGCACAGTAAAAAAGTTCAAAGTCTCTCGAAAGTCCCACATCTCACGCAGACGGGAGAAGGAAGAAAACTCTCCCTGCCATGCCCGACCACAGTCCGACTCTGAGTTGTCCGAAAACTTCGAGCCTCTGATCAGCCCTCCGACACCGAGTACCGAGCACCATCTCTGCTGAACTTTTCTATCCCAGTCCCGGTCGCCAGCAGCAGGCAAAGATTCTCGATCGCACAGTAACAGTGGCAGCGAACCGGGCATTTCAGAAATTTCTCCAGATGTTCCTCTGTGCTTCTCACGTCTGTCTCCATCAAATCAGAATTGTGCACGGCATCCTACTTACAAATACGATATCATTTCACCGGAGAGCTGTGCGCGTTGCATCGCGCCGCCATCTTCTCCTCCCGCCTGGAGATATAAATTATATAAGCAGCAAAGAATGCTTATTCAAACACTATATTTACAATATTACTGAAATATTAAAAACACACTGTCCATTGAAGCTGAGCTTTGAGGACCACGGCTCTGTCGAGGGCTTCCAGCTTTGTGACTTGGTCCTGCCAGCAGATGGACTTCAGGCTCTGAATGTGGAAGCACTCTAGCTGTCTGACATGCCTTCTGTAAACAGTCCATGCTTCATAGCCATGAATGAGACTGCTAACAATAACAGCATTGTACACCTTGAGCTTTTTTGATGGTTGTGCTGCTTCAACCACAAAGTTTGGGCTGGCTTTTCATTGATTTCCAAGGAGCCATCACTAGGGACGATGCTGTCGAGGTACCTGAACTCATCCACCATATTCAATCTTGCTCCCTTGATTGTAATGAAGGGCGGGGCAACAGCAGATCGAGGAGAAGAGTGAAATAGGAATTCCATCTTTACCAGGCTGGTGTTGAGGCCAAAGTTAGAAAACACAGAAACATAGAAAACCTACAGCACAATACAGGCCCTTCGACCCACAAAGCTGTGCCGAACACGTCCTTATCTGAGAAATTACCTAAGGTTACCCATAGCCCTCTATTTTTCTGAGCTCCATGTACCTATCCAGGAGTCTCTTAAAAGACTCTATCACTTCCACCTCCACCACCATCGCTGGCAGCCCATTCCACACACTCACCACTCTCTGAATAAAAACTTACCCCTGATATCTCCTCTGTACCTACTTCTAAGCACCTTACAACTGTGCCCTCTTGTGCTAGCCATTTCTGCCCTGGGAAAAAGCCTCTGACTATCCACACGATCAATGCTTCTCATCATCTTATACACCTCTATCCGGTCACCTCTCATCCTCTGTCGCTCCAAGGAGAAAAGGCCGAGTTCACTCAACCTATTCTCATAAGGCATTCTCCCCAATCCAGGCAACATCCTTGTAAATCTCCTCTGCACCTGTTCTATGGCTTTCACATCCTTCCTGTAGTGAGGCGACCAGAACTGAGCACAGACCTCCAAGTGGGGTCTGACCAGGGTCCTAAATAGCTGTAACATTACCTCTCAGCTCCTAAACTCAATCCCATGATTGATGAAGGCCAATGCACCGTACGCCTTCTCAACCACAGAGTCAACCTGCGTAGCAGCTTTGAGTGTCCTATGGACTCGGACTCCAAGATCCCTCTGATCCTCCACACTGCCAAGAGTCTTACCATTCATACTACACTCTGCCATCATATTTGACCTACCAAAATGAACCACCTGACACTGATCTGGGTTGTAGGCAATGAGTTGGAGATCAGACTGCACAGTTAACAGCATAGAGTACTTCAAGGATGAGCTTTTCAGTCGTCCTCAACTTAGCATTCAGATGATGCCGGTCAAAGAGTGATCCATCAAGTTTGTCTGACGGCGTGCTTCAGCATGTGAAGAATAGATTGAAAAGCACAGGGCCAAGGCACACGCTTGCACCACACGGTTTGAAATGTTGAATGGCCCTAAAGCTTCTCCGTCACAAAAGAGGCAAATGAGGAGAAATCTGCAGGGGAATGGCAGCTTCGACAATACCACCCACAGTGCTTCCCTGGTGACCGTGTCAAACACTTTGGTTAGATCTATGAACATGGCATATACGTTCACATTTTGTTCTGTGCACATTTCCGGGACCTGATCAGTAGTATTGATTTTGGGTCACAGTAACGTTATGACAGCTCAGGGTGTTGGAGTTCACAGTTCAATCCCAGCATCCTCTATAAGGAGTTTGTTCGGTATGGGTTTCCTCCAAGTGCTCCAGTTTCCTCCCACAGTCTGCAGACGTACTGATTGATAGGTTAATTGGTCATTGTAAATTGTCCTGTGATTAGTCCGGGGTTAAATCGAGGGCTTGCTGGCGGCGCGGCTCGAAGGACCGGAAGGGCTTATTCGGGGTTTATCTCTAAATAAAAAATGCTGTGACCCAAGCAAAAACCCATAGAAAACCATAGAAACCATAGAAAAACTACAGCACAGAAACAGGCCTTTTGGCCCTTCTTGGCTGTGCTGAACCATTTTCTGCCTAGTCCCACTGACCTGCACACGGACCATATCCCTCCATACACCTCCCATCCATGTATCTGTCCAATTTATTCTTAAATGTTCAAACAGAACCCACATTTACCACCTCGTCTGGCAGCTCATTCCACACTCCCACCACTCTCTGTGTGAAGAAGCCCCCGCTAATGTTCCCTTTAAACTTTTCCCTCCCCACCCTTAACCCATGTCCTCTGGTTTTTTTCTCCCCTTGCCTCAGTGGAAAAAGCCTGCTTGCATTCACTCTATCTATACCCATCATAATTTTATATACCTCTATCAAATCTCCCCTCATTCTTCTACGCTCCAGGGAATAAAGTCCCAACCTATTCAACCTTTCTCTGTAACTGAGTTTCTCAAGTCCCGGCAACATCCTTGTAAACCTTCTCTGCACTCTTTCAACCTTATTTATATCCTTCCTGTAATTTGGTGACCAAAACTGAACACAATACTCCAGATTCGGCCTCACCAATGCCTTATACAACCTCATCATAACATTCCAGCTCTTATACTCAATACTTTGATTAATAAAGGCCAATGTACCAAAAGCTCTCTTTATGACCCTATCTACCTGTGACGCCACTTTTAGGGAATTTTGTATCTGTATTCCCAGATCCCTCTGTTCTACTGCACTCCTCAGTGCCTTACCATTAACCCTGTATGTTCTACGTTGGTTTGTCCTTCCAACGTGCAATACCTCACACTTGTCTGTATTAAACTCCATCTGCCATTTTTCAGCCCATTTCCAACCCCACTGTGTCTGAGGCTTCTCTTCTGATATGATGGTGACAGGGCATTGACAACTATTCAAAGTTCGAACCTACCCGGCAATGGACAAGAGGGAGATACCTCAGTCGTTACTATAGTCAGCTCTGCTTCCCTTGTCTTTGAAGAGTGGGGAGATTGTAGCATCCTTAAAGACTTTAGACATGTATTCTTCTTCCCAGATGACCGTAAGAATGCTGCGGAAGGCTTCACTTGCAACTGGACCTGCTGACTTGAAGATCTCGGCAGCGGTTCCGTCCTGCCTTGGGCAGATTTTTCAGAGAATGGCTTTCTTCACCTCACACGACGTATGAGTATGTCAACCAAAGGTTCCTGCTGGTCTACAGCAGAGGGACTGTTGAGCAGGTTGGTGAAGTGTTGATGCTGTTCTTCCCCTCTGAGCAAGGTTGTGCCACCTGATGACAGGAGAGGTGTGGTCCGTGGTGCATGCGGTCTGTAGATTGCCTTCATAGTACTGACGAACAATTTGAAGTTCTTGGTGTCAGTGTAGAGCTACACCTCTTCTGCTTTCCTCTCTCACCAGAAAGAAGAAAGCAGAAAATGTCCAGCACCACTCCGACACCAAAAACATCAAATAGTTCTTCCGTGCTATTATACAATGTTAAGGAACATCGGTTGCTTAAGGGTGTTATAGCCGGGGGTGGTAATGGGGACGAGCTCCCATTATCTATTAAATGCTCCCAATGGCGTGCGTCTCAAACAGCCTCTGACAACCAAGTCCAGCTCCTGGCCTTCACCTGTGGCTTATCCACTAATCCCAGTGGAACTCTTTCTGCTGACAGGGGAAGGGGCAAAGGCGGGTTATTGGTGCCTTAAAACCAGTCGCTTTGGCCAGATGGGGCTCATCAGCCGTGGTTGGCAGCTCATCTAGGAGAAGGAAAACTCTGATCTCAAACCTCCGCTGCCTCGCGGCTACTCATGGGGAAGGTTTTGGGAGTGAACCCCCGAGGGGGAGAATGCGGAGCTGGAGTCCCTAAGGCAGTCCTACGTTGAGTTCAATGCTGACTAACGACTCCTGAGACACCGCTGGTATCAAACTGTATCGGTCTCTGCCGTTCCTTTGGGTTCATCAGCTGTGTGGAGAGGGGGAGCCTGCTACACGGGCAACAGCTTGCTCCCCATATCGTACTGCCCAGGCTTGCATAGACAGCTGGGACACAACATCCACAGTCAAACCTGATCAATGGAGAGACTATGGACCACATTCACCAAGCTCCAGTGGTAATCATTAGAGAATAACCCTGTTTACTGAGGCCATTACACATTCTCTTTTTGCCACCTTGCTTCTCTCTGTCAAGTCCTGATGAAGGGTTTTGGCCCAGACCACTCAAAGTTTATCCCTCTCCATAGATGCTGCCTGACCTCCAGCATTTTGTGAGTGTTGCTCAAGAAGTTCAGCATCTGCAGAATCTGTTGTGTTTAAGGTGAGAGGTAGGAGGTTTAAATAGGATCTGAAGGGGATCTTTTCTCATACAGTGAATACTGCTGCCTGTAGGCAGGAACGCACTGCCCAAGGAGGTTGTAGAGGCAGATACTCATATTGGAAACCACTGTTTTTTCAATAAGATTTGTACTTTTCACACTCATTGGCAGAAAGCAGTATAGCAGCTAAACTAACAGTTTATCACCTTTCTCATTTTTCATTGACAAAGTCCATTGGCACATTACCCGTATGATGTAATTGTTTTAATTATGTAGTCTAATAACTAGTTTATTCCTATCTGAGGAATTTTCCTTATCTCATTAAAAAAACGGTAAGATTTTTCAGAGGCGTCACCTTGCATTCTTCTTTATTCCTTTGTCTTCCCATCCATTCAACTCTTAGCATCATTTCCCAGTTCTTTATATAGTTTGCTCAGTACTTGTATGTTTATTTGCACTCTAAGTTAAACTGAAATCTTGGAATGAAGACTACTCATCATTCCTGACTGCCAGAAGAACCCTAAAGATCAGAAATTAAACAGAGATGCAACAGTTGCAACATGTAATGTAATGTCAAGCACTCGATTCTCCAGGGTACAGATGGCTACCATAGACACGATGGGTTGAATATGGCCTGTTTCTCTGCTGTATGGTTCCATTGACTCCATGAATTCAGAGTAACAAGAGCTAACAGACATCCCACTTAAAGCAAGATTGATATAAACACATAAGCAGACATATTTGACCCCTGTAGCTATTCAGAATAGACAAAACAAGCACTGAAACCCAACGAGCTGCACTGACCAGCAACTCACCTATTTAACCCTAGCCTAATCACAGGACAATTTACAATGATTAATTAACCTACTAATTGGTATGTCTTTGGACTGTGGATGGAAACTGGAGCACCCGGAGGAAACCCACACAGTCACAGGAAGGAACGTACAAACTCCTTACAGAGGACACCAGAATTGAACTCTGAACTCCGATGCCCCGAGCTTTAATATTGTCGTGCTAATCTCTACGGAGAACATGGCTGATCTTACTGTAACTTCTGCATTCCCACTTACACCTGGCCCCCTCTGGTGCACAGGGTCGCCAGAGGCTGCCGTCAGTTGTAAACTTAGCCAGCTCCATCACAGGCACAACCCACCGGCTTGGATGTCTTCTTAAGCTTTTGCGTCTTCTGTCCAGTGGGAGAGGGGCAGGAGAGACAATGAACAAGGAGCAAGGGGGCCTTGATAACGTTGGCTGCTTGCCACAGGCAGCGGGACGTGAAGACGGAGGAAAGGAGTGGACGCTGGTTTTTGTTTACAACCTTAGGTTGTTAATGCAAATGACACATTTCACTGTATGTTTCAATGTACCCCTGATGAATAAATTTGAATGTTTTATGGTCTTAACCAGGCTGAAAGACAACTTCTCTCCTGCTGGACATCTCAAACGCTAAAGATGAGCTCTTGATCTCTCAATCTACCTTGCCAGAATCTTTGCACTTGATTTGTCTGCCTCCTTTGCACCTTCACTGTAACTAACACTATACCATCACTGTCATCATCATTATGTGCCATTTCGTGTGACGTCATCATTATGCGCCGTGACATACGACGTGGGTGAGCACAGTCTTTCCATGACCATGATTGTTCTTGGCAATTTTTTCTACAGAAGTGGTTTGCCATTGCCTTCTTCCGGGCAGTGTCTTTATAAGACGGGTGACCCCAGCCACGATCAATAATCTTCAGAGACTGTCCGCCTGGTGTCAGTGGTCACATAACCAGGACTTGTGATCTGCACCGGCTGCTCGTACGACCGTCCACCACCTGATCCCATGGCTTCACGTGACCCTGATCATTGGTGGGGGTGTGGGGGTGATCTAAGCAGGTGCTACACCTTGCCCAAGGGTGACCTGCAGGCTAGCGGACAGAGGGAGCACCTTACACCTCCTTTGGTAGATATCTTTCTCACCCCGCCACTGCACTCTGAATCCTGTTAACATTCTTCTTTTGTCGAGCCTCAGTGGACTCGTGAGGGCAGCAACATAGAAACACACAATTTTTACTATATCTTGGTACACATGACAATGATAATCCAATTACAATTGATCTGAGGGGTTTAGGGAGGGGAAAAACCTCTCTGGGTGAAGGAGCTTGTCGTGTCTTTGACAAGGTGCCGCACATGAGGTTTCTTAACAAGTTACGAGCCCTTGGTATTACAGGAAAGATTCTAGCATGGATAAAGCAGTGGCTGATTGGCAGGAGGCACGGCGCGCACAACAGCAGCGGCCTTTCGGATCTGGTGCTACTTTAATTTAATTTTTAAATTTAATTTTAAGGCACAATTTTTGATTAGAGCACAAGGATAACAGAGCGACTATCTACCATCGCCAGATACTGCTGCAATACAGGGATCGCTCAAAAACAAGCCTTCATGAAGACCTGCTGGTTAAATGACGCGACCTTGGCTTGCTGAGGGGAGCCAGGCCTACAGTCCTCAGAGTTGCCTGATGCCGGTGGCCAGAGGTGGGGACGTCGTAAGCAGTGTGTGAGGAAGCGGAAGTGAGGTGAACAGGCAGGAGTCCGTGCCAGGCAAAAAGCAAACCCTAGCCGGCCGGCTTCCTGTCCATTCTGCTCTCCAGTGTCCGCTCCCTGGACAATAAATTGGACTACATCCGACTCCAACGAAATACCCGGCGGGAGTGCAGAGTCTGCTGTGCGTATGTTTTCACGGAAACGTGGCTCTCCGATGGAACCCCAGACACTGCCAGTCAGCTGGATGGGCTCGTCTTGTTTCGAGCAGACAGGGATGCAGCTCTCTCCGGTAAGACTCACAGCGATGGCTTGTGTGTTTACATCAATACGGAATGGTGCAGGAACTCTCTGCTGGTTTCAAAACACTGCTCATTGCTAGTGGAGTTTATGACTGGTAGATGCAGACCATTTTATTTGCCACGGGAATTCACCACTGTCCTTATAGTCAGTGTGTACTTTCCCCCCAGCGCTAATGCTAAGGAGGTGCTCCATGATCTGTATGGGGACTATTAGTGAACTGCAGAACGCACACCCTGAGGGACTGTTTATTCTCGCCAGAGATTTTAACCACACGAACCTTAAGTCACTGCTCCCCAGATTCCATCAGAACGTGGACTTTGCAACGACAGGGGAGAACGCGTTGGACCTTGTTTACACAAACATTCCCAATGCGTACCGGGCGGAGCCCCACTCCCACCTCGGTTACTCAGACCATATCTCTGTTTTGCTAATTCTAGCATACAGACCGCTCGTCAGGCGCTCCAGACCACTTCAGAAGCAGGTGAAAACCTGGCCAGCAGGATCCATCTCTGCTCTTCAAGACTGCTTTGAGCACACTGACTGGCACATGTTCAGGGAGGCTGCAACCGATGACGACTCCACCAACTTAGAGGAGTACACGGCAGTGACTAGCTACATCAGTAAGTGCATCGATGACATCACTGTGGCCAAGATCATCACTAAACGCGCTAACCCGAAGCCACGGATGACCGTGGAGGTGCATGCACTGCTGAGGGCCCGAGACTCCGCCTTCAGAGCAGGCAACAAGGCAGCCCTAACAACAGCGAGGGCCAAACTGTCCCGGGCCATCAGAGAGGGAAAGCGTGCACACACCCAGCGAATCCACAGCCACTTCCAGGACAGCGGCGACACGCGGCGCATGTGGAAGGGCATTCAGGACATCACCAACTACAGGACAACATCACCTGACTGCGTGGGTGATGCCTCCCTCCCAGATGCGTTGAATAACTTCTATGCTCGCTTTGAGGCAGAAAATGACGTGGCGGCGAGGAAGACCACCCCTCCTCCAAGTGACCAGGCGCTATGTCTTACCGTGGCCGACATGAGGGGAACCCTGTGCAGGGTCAACCCACGGAAGGCTGCTGGACCAGACAATATTCCTGGCAAAGTGCTCAGAGGATGTGCAGACCAGCTGGCAGATGTTCTCACTGACATCTTCAACATCTCCCTGAGCAGTGCCATTGTTCCTATGTGCTTCAAGGCCGCCACCATCATCCCCGTGCCGAAGAAGTCTTCAGTGTCCTGCCTCAACGACTACTGTCCCATTATTCTCACATCCATCATCATGAAGTGTTTCGAGAGGCTCGTCATGAGGCACGTCAAGACCCTGCTGCCCCCCTCATTAGATCCCCTGCAGTTCACGTACCGTCCCAACCATTCGACAGATGATGCCATTGCCATCACCCTCCACCTGGCCCTAACCCACCTGGACAAAAAAGACAGGTACGTTCGAATGCTGTTCATAGACTTCAGTTCAGCATTCAACACAATCATTCCTCAGAAACTGATTGGAAAGCTGAGCCTACTGGGCCTGAACACCTCCCTCTGCAACTGGATCCTAGACTTCCTGACTGGGAGACCTCAGTCAGTCCAGATCGGGAGCAGCATCTCCAACACCATCACACTGAGCACGGGGACCCCCCAGGGCTGTGTGCTCAGTCCACTGCTGTTCACTCTGCTGACCCACGACTGTGCTGCAACACACAGCTCGAATCACATTATCAAGTTCGCCGATGACACAACCGTGGTGGGTCTCATCAGCAAGAACAATGAGTCAGCATACAGAGAGGAGGTGCAGCGGCAAACGGACTGGTGCAGAGCCAACAACCTGTCTCTGAATGTGAACAAAACAAAAGAGATGGTTGTTGACTTAAGGAGGACACAGAACGACCACCCTCCGCTGAACATCGACGACTCCTCCGTAGAGATCGTTAAGAGCACCAAATTTCTTGGTGTTCACCTGGCGGAGAATCTCACCTGGTCCCTCAATACCAGATCCATAGCAAAAAAAAGCCCAGCAGCATCTCTACTTCCTGCGAAGGCTGAGAAAAGTCCATCTCCTACCTGCCGTCCTCACCACATTCTGCAGAGGTTGTATTGAGAGCATCCTGAACAGCTGCATCACTGCCTGGTTCGGAAATTACACCATCTCGGATCACAAGACCCTGCAGCAGATAGTGAGGTCAGCTGAGAAGATCATCAGGGTTTCTCTTCCCACCATTACAGACATTTACACCACACGCTGCATCCGTAAAGCAAACAGCATTATGAAGGACCCCACGCACCCCTCATACAAACTCTTCTCCCTCCTGCCATCTGGCAAAAGGCACCGAAGCATTCGTGCTCTCACGACCAGACTATGTAACAGTTTCTTCCCCCAAGCCATCAGACTCCTCAATACCCCGAGCCTGGACTGACACCAACCTACTGTCCTCTACTGTGCCTATTGTCTTGTGTATTATTTATTGTAATGCCTGCACTGTTTTGTGCACTTTATGCAGTTCTGGGTAGGTCTGTAGTCTAGTGTAGTTTTTGTGTTGTTTTTTTGTCACGTAGTTCAGTGTAGTTTTTGTATTGTTCATGTAGCACCATGGTCCTGAAAAACATTGTCTCGTTTTTACTGTGTACTGTACCAGCAGTTATCGTCAAAATGACAATAAAAAGTGACGACTTGACATGAGGAGGCAAAGAGTGGGAATATAGGCAGCTGTTTCTGGTTGGCTGTCAGTGACTGGTGCTGTTCCGCAGGAGGTGGTGTTGGGACTAATCTTCTTATGTTATGTGTCTCTGATTTGGATGATGGAATTGATGGCTTTGTGGCCAGGTTTGCGGACGATACGAAGATAGGTGGAGGGAGAGTAGTGTTGAGGAAACAGGAAGGCTGCAGAAGGACTTAGATTAGGACAGTGGGTCCCAACCTTTTTTATGCCATGGGCACTTAGCATTAACGAGGGGCTTGAGGACCCCCGCATTATGAGAATGAGTAAAGAATACAGTGTAAGGAGTGTATGGTCATGCACTTTGGTAGAAGGAATAAAAGCATAGACTATTTTCTAAATGGGCAGGAAATTCAAAAAAATCCGAGGTGCAAAGGGGCTAGGGATTCTCGTGCAGGATTTCCTTAAAGGTTAATTTGCCATTGAAGGCAAATGTGACATTAGCATTCATTTCAAGAGGACTAGAACACAAGAGCAGGGGTGTGATGCTGAGGCTTTATAAGGCACTGCTGAGGCCTCATGGAGTGTTCTGAGCAGCTTTGGACCCTTTATTTAAAAAAGGATGTGCCAACATTGGAGAGAGTTGAGAGGTTCACAAAAATGATTCCGGGAATGAAAGTCTTATCGTATTAGGATTGATGGCTCTGGGTCTGTATTCACTGGAAAGGCCTAGATAGAGTGGATGTTTCCTATAGTGGGGGATAGAGTGATGTCCATTTAGAATGGAGATGAAGAGGAATTTCTTTAGCTAGAGGGTAGTGAATCTGTGGAATTTGTTACCACAGATGGCTGTGGAGGCCAAGACATTGGGTACATTTAAAATGGAGGTTGATAGGTTTTTGATTAGTCACAGTGTCAAAGGTTAAGGGGAGAAGGCAGGAGAATGGGGTTGAGAGGGAAATGGATCAGCCTTGATGAGATGGCAGAGCAGACTCAATGGGCTGAATGGCCTAATTCTGCTCCTATGTCTTATGGTCTTACGGACAGCTCACTCACCTTTTGTCCCTGCCGGACACTCAGCTCTCACCTGCAGCTCCGAGTAGCTGTTTGCATGTGACAGCGGCCACACCCTGGTGAGATAGGGACACGGCTGTCCAAGCATACGAAGCCAGCTCTGGCGGACTGGGAGGATGAAATTCACAGTGAGGTCCAACAGCCAGGAAGGTGGTTCTGCAACGCTCCGTGGAGAGCGAAGGGCGTGCCACGGCACAAAATTCATGGTCATCCACTGCAACCAAGGAAGAGCCCAGCTGTGATGATTACTCGTACCACTGGAATTGGACTCCTGATGTCGAGAGAGTAGAACTGAATGGAATTGAATTGATTTTATTTAAATCTTACATCCACCCCACAACGTGAGGGAGTAAAAATCTGTGTTACGACTCCGTTGCAATGTAGAGACATGTGAATTGATAAGTCTAATGGCTTGTAGAAAGAAGCTGTCCCATAGCCTGTTGGTCCTGGCTTTAATGCTGTGGTACCGTTTGCCAGTTGGAAGCAGCTGGAACAGTTTATGGTTGGGGCGTCCCTGATAATCTTCCAGGCTGCCTTTCTGTACCTGCTGCTGTAAATGTCCTCAATGGAGAGAAGTTCACATCCACAGATGCGCTGGGCTGTCCGTGCCACTCTCTGCAGTGCCCAGTGATCAAGGTTGGTGCAGTTCCCGTACCAGGCAGTCAGGATGCTCTCAATCGTGCCCCTGTAGAAGGTCTTGAGGATTTGGGGGCTCAGTCACCTGAGGTGGACGAGATGCTGTTGTGCTTTTTTTTTGCCACACAGCCGGTGTGTACAATCCAGGTGAGATCTTTGGTGATGTGTATACTGAGAAACGTGAAACTATGCACTATCTCAACTGCAGTCACCTTGATGTTGATCGGGATGGGCCTGTCTCCATGCCGACTGTAATCCACAATCAGCTTTTTTGTTTTTTGGACAATGAGCAAGGGGTTGTTACCTTGGCACCACTGTGTCAGGGTGTTAACTCCTCCTCTGCAGGCTGTCTGATCACCGCTAGAAATGAGGCCGATCAAAGTTGTATGGTCTGTGAATTTGGTCAGCAGATTGCAGCTGTGTGTGGCAGCACAGTCGTGGGTGTAAAGGGAGTGGAGGAGGGGACTCAGGACACAACCCTGGGGGGGCACCTGTCAGAGGGGCAGAGGTGAGGGAGCCCACTCTTGCCACCTGCCGGCAATCTGACAGGAAGTCCAGGATCCAGTTGCGCAAGGCAGGGTGAAGGCCGAGGTCTCTGAGCCTCCTGTCCTGTCGAGCCTGGAGGGAATTGCTCCAGTGCAATCACAGGCTTCCCTCTGCCGCTCACATTACAATGGAAGAACAGCAACCAGGCGCCATTGTTGAGTAGCGGTTAGCACGACGCGATTACACATTGGGACGTCCTGGAGTTCAGAGTTCAATTCCAGAGTCGTCTGTAAGGAGGTCATACCATCACTCCTGCAAACACGTGGATTTCCTCTAGGTGCTACGGTTGCCTCTCACAGTCCAAAGACATATGGGTTAGTAAGTTCACTGATTTTGTAAATTGTCCTGTGATGAGGCTAGGGTGACACAGGTGGGTCGCTGGGTGGTGCGGCTGTTGGGCTGGGAGGGCCTGCTCTGTGCTGTATCTCTAAATAAATCAATAGCTATAAAGAAGTTGCACAAATCTAATTGGCATCGTCGGATACGACGGACAACCAATCACCAATTATTTGGGACATGTCCAGAAGTTATCCTACTGTCCATGCAATGTGGTCCCACATTGTGGCCCAACTGAACCATGAGGTTTTCTTCAGAAGTTGAAAGAATGAAAGGGGGGGGAATCTCATTGAAACTTATCAAATATTGAAAGGCCAAGATAGAGTGGATGTGGAGAGGATGTTTCCTATAGTGAGGGGAGTCTAGGACCAGAGGGCACAGATAGAGTGGATGTGGAGAGGATGTTTCCTATAGTGGGAGAGTCTAGGACCAGAGGACACAGATAGAGTGGATGTGGAGAGGATGTTTCCTATAGTGGGGGAGTCTAGGACCAGAGGACACAGATAGAGTGGATGTGGAGAGGATGTTTCCTATAGTGGGGGAGTCTAGGACCAGAGGGCACAGATAGAGTGGATGTGGAGAGGATGTTTCCTATAGTGGGGGAGTCTAGGACCAGAGGGCACAGATAGAGTGGATATGGAGAGGATGTTTCCTATAGTGGGGGAGTCTTGGACCAGAGCGCACAGATAGAGTGGATGTGGAGAGGTTGTTTCCTATAGTGGGGGAGTCTAGGACCAGAGGGTACAGATAGAGTGGATGGGAACAGGATGTTTCCTATAGTGGGGGCAGTCTAGGACCAGAGGACACAGATAGAGTGGATGGGAACAGGATGTTTCCTATAGTGGGGCAGTCTAGGACCAGAGGACACAGATAGAGTGGATGTTTCCTGTGGTTGGGGAAGGGGTCTAGGATCAGACAGCACAGTCTCAATACAAGGATGCACCTTTAGAACACAGATGAGGAGGAATTTCTTTTGCCAGAGGGTGGGTAGATTTAAAGCAGAGGTTGAAGAATCTCATTCTGCTCCTGTGTCTCATATTGAGAAATGGCTACTGAAAAAAATAAAAGAGTTACTAGCAAAACAGTTATGGAAAGTCTAAGAAATCAAAGTTTGTTTCTCTAACCTAGCTGATCAGTACTACTATCCCATTGCAGATGCACACAATTCTGAAAGCAGTGAGATCACGTTACATTTAACAAGTTACTGGGCATCAAATGTGAAGAGTATAGAAAATACTAAGTAATAGCAAAACAAGGTCCTAAGTAGTAGTTATTTCAAATGTTTTAAGGTCATCTTTATTGGGCAAGTTGAGATAAGCCATCAGCTCACCTTGATGGATGCCTCAGCGTACCGGGACAGCTGCTTGATATGTTGACCCTTCTTCCCGATGATGGCTCCCACGGCCTGGGCAGGAATGAAGACATGGACCGTCTCCGGATCTGAGGTTTGCTGTGGAAATCAACCCCAATTGTCAAGCCCAGGCCCTCAGACACATCTCCACGCCCTGAAAACTGCGACTAGAACAGGCACTCAAGTGGCCACTTTGTGAGATACAGGAAGTTCCGAATAAAGTGGCCACTCAGTGCGTGCTTGTGGTCTTCTCACTCTGTCGCCCACACACTTCAAGTTTGACATGTTGTGCATCCAGAGATGCTCTTCTGCACACCATTGTTGTAACACGTGGTTATTTGAGTTACTGTCACCTTCCTGTCAGCTTGAACCAGTCTGGCCATTCTCCTCTGACCTCTCTCATTAACAAGGTGTTTTCACCCACAGAACTGACACTCACTGGATGTTTTTTTGCTTTTCACATCATTCACTATAAACTCTAGAGACTGTCATGTGTTCAAATCCCAGGAGATCAGCAGCTTTTGGGATACTCAAACCACCCTGTCTGGCACCAATAATCATTCCACAGTCAAAATCACTTCGATCATATTTCTTCCCCATTCTGATGTTTGGTCTGAACAACAACTGAGCCTCTTGACCATGTCTGCATGCTTTTATGTGTTCAGTTACTGCCACATGATTGGCTGGTTAGATATTTGCATTAACTAGCAGGTGTACAGGTGTACCTAATCAAGTGGCCACTGATGATGGAACATGCAACATTTACAACACAGTACAGGCCCTTCAGCCCACTCTGTTGTCCTGACCTTTTAACCTGCTGTAAGATCAAACTAACGCTTCTCTCCGACAGGACAGGATGTAAAATGAAAGATTCTACATCTGCTCATTCTAATTTGAGGATTCTTTGTCTGTCCAATCACATTTTACAATGCCCATTAGACTAGAATTGAAGATTGTTGATTTTTTGCTACCAGCACCTCCTTCTAGAACATAGAACATAACAGCACAGTCCAGGTCTTTCAGCCCGCGATGCAGAGCTTGACAGGTTCTTGATTAGTCAAGGTCTCAAAGGTTATGGGGAGAAGCCAGGAAAATGGGGTTGAGAGGGATAATGAATCAGCCATGATGGAATGCTGTGAAGGCTTGATGGGCCGAATGGCCTAATTCTGCTCCTATGTCTTATGTCATATGACCTCCTGAGAACTCCCAGAGTACTGTCCTCACCATTGCTGGCTGCACGTTGAGCTGCCTATTCTCTGATCTCTATAATTCTCTCTTCTCCTTTAAGACCCTCTTTGACACCTAGCATTTTCAGGAAAATGCAATGTACAAATTTCAGACAAATGCTGGTGACTGGGTGCGTCACGATCTGGTGTGAAACATCGATGCACAGGACCAGAAAAGGCTGCATTGTGTTGTCAGCACAGCCAGATCCATCATGGGCACTTTACCCAGGACATCTTCAACAGGCAAAGCCTCAAAAAGGTGATGGCCATCAGTAAGGACCCCCATCACCCAGGACCTGCCCTCTTCTCACCGTTACCATCAGGGAGGAGGTACAGGAACCTGAAGGCACACACTCAACGATTCAGGAACAGCTTCTTCCCCTCTGCCATCAGGGAGGAGGTACAGGAGCCTGAAGACACACACTCAGCGATTCAGGAACAGCTTCTTCCCCTCTGCCATCAGGGAGGAGGTACAGGAGCCTGAAGACACACACTCAACGATTCAGGAACAGCTTCTTCCCCTCTGCCATCAGGGAGGAGGTACAGGAGCCTGAAGCACACACTCAACGATTCAGGAACAGCTTCTCCCCCTCTGCCATCAGGGAGGAGGTACAGGAGCCTGAAGACACACGCTCAGCGATTCAGGAACAGCTTCTTCCCCTCTGCCATCAGGGAGGAGGTACAGGAGCCTGAAGGCACACGCTCAGCGATTCAGGAACAGCTTCTTCCCCTCTGCCATCAGGGAGGAGGTACAGGAGCCTGAAGACACACGCTCAACGATTCAGGAACAGCTTCTTCCCCTCTGCCATCAGGGAGGAGGTACAGGAGCCTGAAGACACACACTCAGCGATTCAGGAACAGCTTCTTCCCCTCTGCCATCAGGGGGGAGGTACAGGAGCCTGAAGACACACACTCAACGATTCAGGAACAGCTTCTTCCCCTCTGCCATCAGGGAGGAGGTACAGGAGCCTGAAGACACACACTCAACGATTCAGGAACAGCTTCTTCCCCTCTGCCATCAGGGAGGAGGTACAGGAGCCTGAAGACACACACTCAACGATTCAGGAACAGCTTCTTCCCCTCTGCCATCAGGGAGGAGGTACAGGAGCCTGAAGACACACACTCAACGATTCAGGAACAGCTTCTTCCCCTCTGCCATCAGGGGGGAGATACAGGAGCCTGAAGACACACACTCAACGATTCAGGAACAGCTTCTTCCCCTCTGCCATCAAGGAGGAGGTACAGGAGCCTGAAGACACACACTCAGCGATTCAGGAACAGCTTCTTCCCCTCTGCCATCAGGGAGGAGGTACAGGAGCCTGAAGACACACACTCAGCGATTCAGGAACAGCTTCTTCCCCTCTGCCATCAGATACCTCAATGGCCATTGAACCCTTGGACACTACCTCACTACTTTTCCTCTGTTTTTGCTCTACTTATTTAACTTTTTACAGAGATAAATATACTTCCTGTAATTCACAGTTTTCATTCCTATGTATTGCAATGTACTGCTGACACATAACAACAAATTTCACAACATATGCCAGTGATATTAAACCTCATTCTGATTCTGATTAGTCACTCCCCATTTCAGTGGGCAAAAATCTCTGGCTGTCCATCTATCACCTTCTACACCTCTGTCAAGTCACCCTCCTTTGCTCCAGCGTAGACAATCAATCCACACTGAGGGAAACGACTTTCCGCAGCAAATGCTGAAATTTGACAGGGGAGTCATTTGATCTTTGGGCAATATTGTCTAGCTGTATATCATGCAGAGGGGTGGTGGAGGCAGATATGTTAGAGGCGTTCAAGAGGTTCTGAGGTAATGGAGACACTGACGCAGCACGCCCACAACTTACAAACCCTATCCTGTACATCTCTGGTGTGTGGGAGGAAACCGTAGCATGCAGAGGAAACATACGTGGTCACGTAGAGAACGTGCAAACTCCTTGTAGATAGCAGCAAGAATTGAACCCGGATTGTACGGCTGCTGGGGTAATACCATTACGCTAAATGCTATGTGACTGTGCTGCCCATGTGTGTTTGTTCACTGTACAGACAGAGAATGGACTCAGTTCGTGTCACACTAGGCTGAATTGCCAAAATGATTACAGGTATCTCTCAATCTCCCAACAGTCACCAGGGGACCATAGGATCCAGAGGAGGTTCACGAGTTTGATCCTGGGAATGAAAAGGTTAACGTATGAGGAGCATTTGATGGCTCTGGGCCTGTACTCACTGGAGATTAGAAGGATGAAGAAAGATCTCATTGAAACATATTGAATATTCAAAGGACTAAATGGAGTGGATGTTGAGAGGATGTTTCCAATATTGGGAGATTCTAGGAGCAGAGGCCACAGCCTCAGAATACAAGGATGTCCCTTTTGAACAGAGATGAGAAGGAATTTCTTCAGCCAGAGGGTGGTGAATCTGTGGAATTCTTTGCCACTTGGCAGCTGTGGAGGCAGGTCATTGGGTATATTTAAACTGGAGGTTGATAGGCTCTCGATTAGTAAGGGTGTCAAAAGTAAAGGGGAGAAAGCAGGAGATTAGGGGCCGAGGGGGATAATAAATCAGTCATGATCGAATGGTGGAGCAAACTCGATGGGCTGGATGGCCTAATTCCACCCCTATGTCTTTTGGTGGTATGAAGTTTAATTGTTGGGAAACAGCATCCATCATCAGGGACCCCCACCACCCAGGCCGTGCTCTCTTCTCACTACTACCATCAGGAAGGAGATACAGGAGCCTCAGGACCCAAACTACCAGGTTCAGGAACAGTTATTACCCCTCAACCATCAGGAATGAGGTACAGGAGCCTCAGGTCCCACACCACCAGGTTCAGGAACAGTTATTACCCCTCAACCATCAGGAATGAGATACAGGAGCCTCAGGACTCACATCACCAGATTCAGGAACAGTTACTGTATTACCACTCGACCATCAGGAAGGAGGTACAGGAGTCTCAGGTCCCACACCACCAGGTTCAGGAACAATTATTAACCCTCAACCATCAGGAAGGAGGCACAGGAGCCTCAGGACCCACACCACCAGGTTCAGGAACAGTTATTACCCCTCAACCATCAGGAAGGAGGTACAGGAGCCTCAGGACCCACACCACCAGGTTCAGGAACAGTTATACCCCTCAACCATCAGGAAGGAGGCACAGGAGCCTCAGGACCCACACCACCAGGGTCAGGAACAGTTATTACCCCTCAACCATCAGGAAGGAGATACAGGAGCCTCAGGACCCGCACCACCAGGTTCAGGGACAGTTGTTACCCCTCAACCATCAGGCTCTTGAACCAGCGTAGATAACTTCACTTACCACAACACTGAACTGATTCGGCAACCTAGAGGTTCACTTTCAAGGACTCAGTATGGGTTAAGCAATGCTGAGGCTTTATCAGGCATTGATCAGACCACACTTGGAGTACTGTCAGCAGTCTTGGGCCGCTATCTAAGAAAGGGTGTATTGGTGCTGGAGAGGATCCAGAGGAGGTTCATGAGAACAATCCCGGGAACGAAAGGGTTAACGTATGAGGAGCATTTAGTGCCTCTGGGCCTGTACTCACTGGAGTTTTGAAGGATGAAGGAAGATCATTTAACTACAAATAAATAAATAAACAAACATGATATTTATTCTATTTATTGAGATACAGTGCAGAACAAGCTGTACACCCAACAACCTACCAATATAACACTAGTCTAACCACAAGACAATTAACCTACCAACATGTACGTCTTCGGACTGTGGGAGGGAACCAGAGCACCCGGGGGAAACCCGTGCGGTCACGGGAAACATAAGAACATAAGAAATAGGAGCAGGAGAAGGTCATCCGGCCCATTGAGTCTGCCCCACCATTCAATAAGTTCATGGCTGATCTGTCCGTAAACTCAGCTCCAACTACCTGCCTTTTCCCCATAACCCTTAATTCCCCTATTATGTAAAAATCTATCTAACTGAATCTTAAATATATTTAGTGAAGAAGCCTCAACAGCTTCCCTGGGCAGAGAATTCCACAGATTCACCACTCTCTGGGAAAAACAGTTTCTCCTCATCTCCATCCTAAATCTTCTCCCCTGAATCTTGAGGCAATGTCCCCTAGTTCTAGTCTCACCTACCAATGGAAACAACTTTCCTACTTCTATCTTATCCCTTTCAAAATTTTGTATGTTTCTATAAGATCGCCTCTCATTCTTCTGAACTCCAGAGAGTACAGTCCCAGGTGATTCAATCTCTCCTCATAGGTTAAACCCTTTATCTCTGGAATCAATCTGGTGAACCTTCTCTGTACTGCCTCCAAAGCCAGTCTATCCTTCCTCAAGTATGGAGACCAGAACTGCACACAGTGCTCCAGGTGCGGCCTCACCAGTACCCTGTATAGTTGCAGCGTGACCTCCCTGCTCTCCAATTCAATCCCTCTAGCAATGAAGGCCAACATTCTGTTTGCCTTCTAAATAACCTGTTGTACTTGCAAGCCATCATTTTGTGATTCATGCACAATCACTCCCAAGTCCCTCTGCACAACAGCATGCTGCAATCTTTCACCATTTAAATAATAATCCGCTTTTCTATTATTCCTTCCAAAGTGGATGATCTCGCATTTACCAACATTGTATTCCATCTGCCAGACCTTGGCCCACTCACTTAACCTATCTACATTCCTCTGCAGACTCTCCACATCCTCTGTACAATTTGCTTTTCCACTCAGTTTAGTGTCAACAGCAAATTTCGCTAAGCTACACTCAGTCCCCTCTTCCAAATCATCAATGTAAATGGTAAACAGCTGCGGGCCCAGCCCCGACCCCTGAGGCACCCCACCCACCACTGACTGCCAACCGGAGAAACGCCCATTTATACCAACTCTCTGCCTTCTATCGGTTCACCAATCCACTATCCATGCCCATACACTTCCTCCGACTCCATGCATCCGTATCTTATTTATAAGTCTCTCGTGTGGCACCTTATCGAACGCCTTCTGGACATTCAAGTATATGACATCCAACCTGTTTCCCTCTATCCACTGCACTCACTATGTCCTCAAAGAACTCCAGTAAATTTGTCAAACAGGACCTGCCCTTTCTGAACCCATGCTGCATCTGTCTAATGCAGGGGTCCCCAACCCTTTTTGCACCGCGGACCGGTTTAATATTGACAATATTCTTGCGGACCGGCCGACCGGGGGGGGTGTTCAAGTAGGGTTAAACTCACCTCAACATGTCTCTTACAGTTAGGGTTGCCAACTTTCTCACTCACAAATAAGGGACAAAAGTAGCAGTCAAATCCCGGGACACTTTACCACAAAAAGACTACCGTGACCATGAAGCCTTGCGCGGGCACCTGTGTGCGCATGCGTCTACGTGCCAATTTTTTTCCACAAATCAGTTTTGCCTTCATCTTCCCGACTATACTGTACATACATTATTTCTACTATATATAGGCTGTGTATTTATCATATCATTCCTGCTTTTACTATACGTTAGTGTTATTTTCGTTTTATATGTTATTTGGTATGATTTGGTAGTTATTTTTTGGATCTGGAAACGCATGAAAATTTTTCCCATATAAATTAATGGTAATTGTTTCTTCGCTTTACGCCATTTCAGAACAAAAGGTTTCACAGGAACGCTCTACCTTAGTGGGAGAAATACGGGACAAGGGTGGTTTCGTATAGGACAAACCAATTTAGCCCAATATACGGGATGTCCCGGCAAATACAGGACAGTTGGCAACCCGATGTTCAAGATCAACAGTGCGTGACAGGGAATGAGGAAAGGTGCAGCTGACTCATATCGTTTCCTCGCCGCCCGGTAACACATGATTTGCGGCCCCGTGGTTGGGGACCGCTGGTCTAATGGAACCACTCCTTTCTAAATGTTTCGCTATTTCTTCCTTAATGACAGCTTCAAGCATTTTCCCGCCTACAGATGTTAAGCTAACTGGCCTATAGTTGCTTGTCTTTTGCCTACATCCTTTTTTTAAAAAGTGGCGTGATATTTGCTGTCTTCCAATCTGCCGGGACCTGCCCAGAGTCTAGAGAATTTTGGTAAATGATTACCAATGCGTCTGCTATAACCTCCGCCAATTCCCTCAGCACCCTGGATGCATCTCATCAGGACCAGGGGACTTACCTACCTTCAGGCCCTCTAGTTTGCTAGAGATCAAACAAACTCCTTACAGGCCGCAGCGGGAATTGATCCCAGGTCGCTGGTACTGTAAAGTGTTGTGCTAACCACTACATTACCGTGCTTCAAGGTTTGAAGTAAATTTATTATTAAAGTATGTATATGTTACCATAGCAACACACATAAAAGTTGCTGGTGAACGCAGCAGGCCAGGCAGCATCTCTAGGAAGAGGTGCAGTCGACGTTTCAGGCCGAGACCCTTCGCCAGTCCTGACAAAGGGTCTCGGCCTGAAACGTCGACTGCACCTCTTCCTAGAGATGCTGCCTGGCCTGCTGCGTTCACCAGCAACTTTTATGTGTGTTGCTTGAATTTCCAGCATCTGCAGAATTCCTGTTGTATATGTTACCATATACTGCCCTGAGATTCTTTTAATTTTAATGTCTGTTTTCCAGCACAGACGCATCCATATTGTCAATCCTCGTGTGATGCTTACTGGGAGAGGAAATAGCACCCTGACACTCCCCTCACTGTAATTTCCTACATGCAATTCGCCCATCATAGCTGATTTACAAGATTTCCCTCAGCGATTCGTGGTGTCGTGATAGTGTAGCGTTTACCGTAATGTTATTACTGCACCAGTGGCCCGGGTTCAATTCCTGCCACTGTCTGTAAGGAGTTGTGTGTGACTGTGTGGATTCCCTCCGGGTGCTCTGGTTTCCTCCCACATTCTAAACACATATGTGTTCGTAGGCTAGTTGGTCACGTGGTTCAATTGGGTGGCCGGAAGGGCGTGTTACAATGCTGTAGATCTAAACCAGGGGTCTATGGAACTATTGCTTAATGGTATTGTTTTATGGCATAAAAAGGTCAGGAACCTTAGATATAACTAAAAAAAATAAATAGTTTTCCAGAAGTTGAGCAGTGGCCCACTCTTTTGCCATAGCCCTTCAACTCTACTTCCTGTTACGTACATCCCGCAGCAGTTGGTAAAACTCCATCTTCCCCAGAACGTACTGGTGCAATTCTACACTGCCATCGTAGAGAGCATCCTGACATCAGCGATAACTGTCTGGTTGGGGCATCATCCTCTCACGGTCTACGGAAACTACCGTGAACTGTCAGATCAGAAGGCAAGGTATGTGCCCAGGATGAATAAGCAGGCAGGAAAAATCATCACAGTCACCACCATCCCCGCAAACTGCCTTTTTTGAAAAGTTCCCTCCTGGAAAGCACTATAGGACTACTAAAACAACACATTCTTAGAAGTTGCTTCCCCAGGCAGTTAATCTGATCAACCATTCTAGTTAGACCTACCCACCCCCCTCTATCTATTACCCTTGACACTTCAAACCACTTTTTATAATGCTGTTTACACTGTAAATACATGCTGGTATTTATGTATTAACTGCTAACTTATTATATAATTCGTTACTCTTTCTATTTGTTGAATATTGTTGTCTTTTGTTGCATGTTTGTGCCCTGACCAGCACACCGGAACAAATTCCTCATACACGGAACATAGAAGAGTACAGCACAGGAACAGGCTCTTCAGCCCAAAATATTGTGCTGAACCAGTTAAATTAGTACATAATTGGCCAACTAAACTAATCTCTCCTGCTTGCACAATGTCTATATACTTTCACTTGCCTCACATTCATGTGCCGATCTAAACATCTCCTACAAGTCTCTACCACCACCCCAGGCAGCACATTCCAACCACTCACCACTTTCTGCGTAAAAAAACTTGCCCCTCACATCTCCTTTGAAGTTAACCTCTCTCACCTTAAGTGCATGAGACATTTCAACCCTGGGAAAAAGATAGTGTCTATCTGCTCTGTCCTCCAAGAGGACCACAACCTTGTTGTAGGGTTTGGAGGCTTGCATCCCTCAATGCCCCGGAGAGCTATGTCGGCTGGAGTCAAGGCTTCGTGCTTTGACTCTTGGTAGGGTCACCGACACCAGACAGGTCAAGGATAGAGGCCAGACTGTGAGTGTTCCACTGGTAGGGGCTTCAGCTCAGGGCTAACAACCCTGACTGCTCAACCAAAACTGTTATGGAAACAGCAACAAAGAATCCCACTACATCCGAGTATAAACAGCATTCCTGAGTCACCACCCAGGACTTGTATGACTGACAGTAGTGAAAAGCAAGAGGAAGCTCGTGGCACGATGAAGGAAGCCCTGCACATCGCCAGAAATGGAGGACTTTCATTGCTGCTCTAAACACCCACGGTGTCACAAGCAGTAAGTAAGCAAGTCCCCACTCTATGCCTCTCATAATCTGATGGACCTCTTATCAGATCTCCCCTCAGCTTTGTAAATCATGTGTGGCCCTGACCTCACATATCATGAAGACCCTGCAGAGGCTGGTCCTGGCTCTCCTCAGACCCCTGGTCAGATCAGCCCTCGATCCCCTGCAGTTTGCCTACCAGCAGCACACTGGAGTTGACGATGCTGTTGTCTGCCTGCTGAACAGAGCCTTCTCCTATTTGGACAAGCAGGGCAGCACTGAGGATCATGATTTTTGATTTCTCAAGTGCCTTCAATACCATACAGCTCTCATTGCTGGGGGAAAAGCTCCGTTCAATGCAGATTGGCACTTCCATTGTATCCTGGATAATGGACTACCTGACTGGCAGACCACAGTTTGTGCGGTTTCAGAGCTGTGTGTTAGACAAGACTATAAGCAGCAGTGGGGTCCCAGAGGGACTATATTGGCTCCCTTCCTGTTCACCCTGTATGCCTCGGACACTGAGATACAACACCGAGTCATGTCATCTGCAGAAATTCCCCGATGACTCAGCAATAGCCGGGTGTGTAAAGGGAGGGTGGGAGGATGAATACAGGGTCCTGGTGGAGGACTTTGTCAAATGGTGCTAGCTGAATCATCTGCAGCTCAACATCAGTCAGACAAAGGAGATGGTGATGGACTTTAGGAAGACTGAGCCTGCACTGCTCCCCGTTACTATTGATGGTGAGGATGTGGATGTGGTGAGGACCTACACGTACCTGGGGGTGCACCTGGATGACAGATTTAAGTGGAGCACCAACACAGAGTCTGTGTACAAGAAGGGCCAGAGTCACCTCTACTTCCTGAGGAGACTGAGGTCCTTTGGAGTATGCAGGCCTCTCCTTCACACGTTCTACCAGTCTGTTGTCACCAGTACAATCTTCTACACGGTGGTGTGCTGGGGCAATGGCATCAACACGGGTGATGCCGACAGGCTCAAACTGATTTTAAAGGCTGGCTCTGTTATAGGAGTCAAACCGGACACACTGGAGGCTGTGGTGGAACAAAGGACCCTACGGAAAATCCTGGCAATTCTGGACAGTGTTTCTCACCCTCTGCATGTCACCTTGGCTGAACAGAGGAGCACTTTCAGTAACAGACTGAGACAACTGTGCTGCTCTAAAGAGCACGATATGAGGTCATTCTTACCCTTGGCCACTAGACTCCGTAATGAGTCAACCTATAGCTGGGGAGGTGATGGCCCCTCCTGGTAGGCTGTTTGTGGCAACTTATTTTTTATTCTTTCTTACTTGTCTTCTAATATTTGCATATTTGTGTATCTGTGCACTTGTACTGCTACCGTGGCACTGCAATTTCCTTCGGGATCAATAAAGTATCTATCTATCTAATTTCCACCACTCTAGACAAAACAACTCAAGTTTGTCCAACCTCAGATACAGATATGTAAAGTTGATCCCTGATCAGCACTAAGTTAGGATTAATGCCATTCCACATTGAATATAGAAATTGGGAGGTTATGCTTGGGAAGTTCACACTTGAGTTTTATGTTCGGTTTTGGTCACCCTGTTATAGGAACTTGGCAGATCAGGTAACATCTGTGGAAAAGAATGAACAGTCGATGTTTTGTGCCGAGACCCTTCATCAGGACTGAAACGTCGACTGTTTATTCCTCTCCATAGAAGCAGCCTGACCTGCTGAGTTCTTCCAGAATTTTGTGTGTGTATTGTTCTGGATTTTCAGCACGAGCATAATCTCTTGTGTTTCTGTTAAAGGAAGGATGTGATTAAACTCGAAAGATTTACAAGGATGTTCCCAGGACTTGAAGGACTGTTACAGGAGAGGTTAGATGGGTGGGGCCTTTGGTCCTTGGAGCGTAGGAGACCAAGGACTGATCCAATTGAAGTGTATCAGGAGGGACATCGATCGGGTGAGCAGACTTCTCTCCAGGGAGAGGGAATCGGAAAATGGAGGAGAAAGGTTTAAAGTTAGAGGTGAAAGGTTAAATAAGAACCTGAGGGGCAATTACTTTACACTCTGGGTGGTAGATATATGGAACCAACTGCCAGAAGAAGTGGTTAATTATTTACAAGAGATTCTGCCAGCGCTGGAAATCCAGAGAAACACACATAAAATCCTGGAGGAACTCAGCAGATCAGGCAACATCTATGGAGGGGAAGTTGATGCTTCGGGCTGAGACCTTTCATCAGGTCTGGAAAGGGAGAGGGAGGAAGCCAGAATAAGAAGGTGGGGGTGGGGTGGTGGGAGGGGAAGGAGAACAAGCTGGCCACTGATAGGTGAGACCAGGTGAGGGGAAGGTAGGTGGGAGGGGGAGTGGGGATGAAGTGCGAAGCTGGGAGGTGATAGGTGGGAAAGGTAAAGGGCTGGAGAGGAAGTTATCTGATCGGAGAGGAGAGTGGACCGTGGGAGAAAGGGAAGGAGGAGGGACACCAGGGGGAGGTGATGGGTGGGAAAGGTAAAGGGCCGGAGAGGAAGGAATCTGATCGGAGAGGAGAGTGGACCGTGGGAGAAAGGGAAGGAGGAGGGACACCAGGGGGAGGTGATGGGTGGGAAAGGTAAAGGGCCGGAGAAGAAGGAATCTGATCGGAGAGGAGAGTGGACCGTGGGAGAAAGGGAAGGAGGAGGGACACCAGGGGGAGGTGATGGGTGGGAAAGGTAAAGGGCTGGAGAGGAAGGAATCTGATCGGAGAGGAGAGTGGACCGTGGGAGAAAGGGAAGGAGGTGGGACACCAGGGGGAGGTGATGGGTGGGAAAGGTAAAGGGTTGGAGAGGAAGGAACCTGATCGGAGAGGAGAGTGGACCGTGGGAGAAAGGGAAGGAGGAGGGACACCAGGGGGAGGTGATGGGTGGGAAAGGTAAAGGGCTGGAGAGGAAGGAATCTGATCGGAGAGGAGAGTGGACCGTGGGAGAAAGGGAAGGAGGAGGGACACCAGGGGGAGGTGATGGGTGGGAAAGGTAAAGGGCCGGAGAGGAAGGAATCTGATCGGAGAGGAGAGTGGACCATGGGAGAAAGGGGAGGAGGAGGGACACAAGGGGAGGTGATGGGTGAAAAAGGTAAAGGGCTGGAGAGGAAGGAACCTGATAGGAGAGGAGAGTGGGCCATGGGAGAAAGGGAAGGAGGAAGGACACCAGGGGGAGGTGATGGGTGAAAAAGGTAAAGGGCTGGAGAGGAAGGAACCTGATAGGAGAGGAGAGTGGACCGTGGGAGAAAGGGAAGGAGGACGGATTCCAAAGGGAGGTGATGGGTAGGTGAGACAAAAAGAAAGGGTAAAAGGGGAGCCAGAATGGGTAATATAAAAAGAGAGAATGGTAAGCGGGGAGAAATTACTGGAAGATAGAGAAATTGATATTCATATATTTAATTTTATGTGGACAGGTATATATAGCTAGGATACCTAAGACTTTTACACAGTGCTGTAGTGCTGCTGCCTCAAAAAAAAACCAAATCTCATGACATATGTGAGTGATTCTGATACGGGTCTGTATTGTGGACTGAGAATGGGAAGGGGGCAGGGAGAGGGGAATCATGGTTGGGGAAAAGGGGAAGGGAGAGGGGAGGGTGGGGGAAACACCAGAGAGACATCCTGTAATGATCAATAAACCAATTGTTTGGAATCAAATGACCTTTCCTGGTGTCTCAGGGCTGGGTGTGTCTGCACCCCCCTCACCCCTGGCTCTCCTTCTCTGCCACTTGTCCCACACCCCTCCCACGGCGCTCCACCCTCGCCATTCCCAACATCCTTTGCTCCCACCAGATTTAAAACTTGCTCTCTGCTCCACGTTGACAAATACAGTACTGTCTTAGGCACCCTGGCTATATATATATATACACACACCTAAGACTTTTGCACAATGATGTATATGGGTGACAAGAGCATAGAGACATATAGACCAAGTGTTGGGAAAAAGGATTTTCTTGAATATACTGTACATGTTGGTTCGCATGGATACATATGGGTTGAATAGCCTTTCTCCACGCTGTACAACTCTATGAAATCCCACTTGTTTTTCCAAATGACCATGGATACATGCTGCACTGACTATACCCTGACCCCAGTCCCACTCCCATCACTTGCCCAATGTGTGCAGACATGGAGGCCTTACTGGTCTACTCACCATGTAGGGACCATAAGGTGTTGGTGGTGCCACACCTACAGGGTGAGGCGGGACGGTCGACGACGAAGGTGGGAACAAACCAAGGGCATTCAGGTTCAGGCCTGGAATCAGGTTGGCCTGTAGCTGAAAAATAAATTACAAATAAATTAGTATTCATTGAGAGAAACACTATGCCAGCTATGATACATGAACTGAAAATATGGAGCTTAGAAACACTCAGCTGGTCGATCAGCATCTGTGGAGAGAGAAAAACAAAATCGACATTTCAGGTCCATATCCACAGAACCCTCAAAGTTGTCTTGCAAGTTTCGTTGTTTCGTTTGGTGGTATACTTTATGTGTTATGTGTGCGTGTGTGAGAGAGTTATATGTACTGTGTTGTGCACCTTGGTCCAGAGGAACGTTGTTTTGTTTGACGGTATACTTTATGTGTTGTGTGTGAGTTATATGTACTGTGTTGTGCACCTTGGCCCAGAGGAACGTTGTTTTGTTTGACGGTATACTTTATGCGTTTTGTGTGTGTGTGTGTGTGTGTGTGTGTGTGTGTGTGTGTGTGAGAGAGTTATATGTACTGTGTTGTGTACCTTGGTCCAGGGGAACGTTGTTTCGTTTGACGGTATACTTTATGTGTTGTGTGTGAGTTATATGTACTGTGTGGTGCACCTTGGCCCAGAGGAGAACTGTTTTGTTTGGGGGTGTACAGTTGACTGACCAAACTGAACTTGAACTTGGAAAAAAATTGAACTTGAATTCATTATAGGAAGGATGTAGAAGTATGGGACACGCTGCCAGGAGTGGTGGGAAAGGCAGATACATTTAAGAAACTCTTAGATAAGCACATGGATGAAAGAAAAATGGCGGGTTATGCAGGAGAGAAGGGTTAGGTTGTTCTGAGAGTAGGCTGAAAGGTTGATACTGTAATGTATTGTTCTGTGTTCCAATGCGACACACACGCAAAATGTAGGAAAAACCTAGAAAATTCCTGATGGAATTTTTTGAGGATGTGATTAAACATATTGATGAGGGTAGAGCAGTAGATGTAGTGTATATGGATTTCAGCAAGGCATTTGACAAGGTACCCCATGCAAGACTTATTGAGAAAGTAAGGAGGTGTGGGATCCAAGGGGACATTGCTTTGTGGATCCAGAACTGGCTTGCCCAGAGAAGGCAAAGAGTGGTTGTAGACGAGTCATATTCTGCATGGAGGTCAGTGAACAGTGGTGTGCCTCAGGGATCTGTTCTTGGACCCCTACTCTTTGTGATTTTTATAAATGACCTGGATGAGGAAGTGGAGGGATGGGTTAGTAAGTTTGCTGATGACACAAAGGTTGGGGGTGTTGTGGATAGTGTGGAGGGCTGTCAGAGGTTACAACGGGACATTGATAGGATGCAAAACTGGGCTGAGAAGTGGCAGATGGAGTTCAACCCAGATAAATGTGAAGTTGTTCATTTTGGTAGGTCAAATATGATGGCAGAATATAGCATTAATGGTAAGACTCTTGGCAGTGTGGAGAATCAGAGGGATCTTGGGGTCTGAGTCCATTGGACACTCAAAGCTGCTGCGTAGGTTGACTCTGTGGTTAAGAAGGCATACGGTGTATTGGCCTTCATCAATCATGGAATTGAATTTAGGAGCCGAGAGGTAATGTTGCAGCTATATAGGACCCTGGTCAGACCCCACTTGGAGTACTGTGCTCAGTTCTGGTCACCTCACTACAGGAAGAATGTGGAAGCCATAGAAAGGGTGCAGAGGAGATTTACAAGGACGTTGCCTGGATTGGGGAGCATGCCTTATGAGAATAGGTTGAGTGAACTCAGCCTTTTCTCCTTGGAATGACGGAGGATGAGAGGTGACCTGACAGAGGTGTATAAGATGATGAGAGGCATTGATCGTGTGGATAGTCAGAGGCTTTTTCCCAGGGCTGAAATGGTTGCCGCAAGAGGACACAGGTTTAAGGTGCTGGGGAGCAGGTAGAGGAGATGTCAGGGGTAAATTTTTCACTCAGAGCGTGGAATGGGCTGCTGGCAACGGTGGTGGAGGCGGATACAATAGGGTCTTTTAAGAGACTTTTGGATAGGTACATGGAGCTTAGAAAAGTAGAGGGCTATGGGTAATGCTAGTAATTTCTAAGGTAGGGACATGTTCGGCACAGCTTTGTGGGCCAAAGGGCCTGTATTGTGCTGTAGGTTTTCTACGTTTCTATGTCAGGCAGCATCTATGCAGAGGAGTAAACTGTTGAGCTTTCAGGCTGAGACCCTTTATTGGGACCTGGCTGACCTGCTGAGCTCCTCCAGCATTTTGTGTGCCAGCATCTGCACAATCTCTTGTGTTTGTTATTGGACAGAATGAGGGGCAGGGAGTGAGAGGGGGGAAAATAAGAGGGTGAAATAGGACAGAAATATGGAGAAATGAAAACAACGGGCAAAACAAAGATAAACAGAGAGACAGACTATATCAGGTAAAATCAAAGAGCAAAACAAGAAACAAATAAGGCTAAAATAGTGAAAGCCATGAGAAACACCCTGAATAAATTCTCAGTAAGTCAGGCAGCATTTATGGAGATGAATAAACGGATACCGAACCATTGACTTTTATTTTGTGTGACTGTATGTTTACTGCTATCTGTGATGAGAGTCCTTGACCAGGACAAATTGGATCCAAAAGCTACAATATTGGAAGCAAGGTTCGAGGTACGGTATCAAACTGGATCTGAGCTCAAAACAAACACTAGGCAAAATCCCGAGTAGGTTTACGATTGAACACTGACCCTCAGACCAGGTGCTCCTTAATTGCTCAACCCTTGGCGCCCAAAATGTGATTGCCAATTAGCAGGATGGTCCTGAATCTTTGAAGGGGCCACACCAGCTGGCCAACCTCCAGGGAGTTAGAGCGTCTAAACCTCGGACGCTGGCACAGATTGGTGCGTGTCCTAACAGTATTGTAACTATACATGCTATATGTGCCTTGTTCCGTGTATGACTGTTGGTGCTATGTTTTGTACCTTGACCCCAGAGTAACACTGTTTCGTTTGGCTGTATTCATGTATAGTTGAATGACAATTAAACTTCAACTTGACCTGATACTGAGAAGGAGTTGTCTGGGATACATCAGCCCTGATCATATTGAACAGTGGGGCAGCTGAATGCAGTGGCGTATCTAAGGTATGGCAGCTATGGCACGTGCCCCGGGTGCCACTGGAAGGGGGGGGCCGCCACTGAGCAGTTTCTATTAAAGTCAGACAAGCCATCCTCGGATAGTGAAAAAAGAATTTTCTTCAGATGTATGATCAGTCTTTGATTATCATGGGTGAGAAGCACTAGGATGGCCTTATTTCAGAGCATTGTGTAAGAAGACCATGAAATGTTTCTTCACGAAGAAGAAGGAAAGTGGAGCTGAAGGACAGAAGAGATGAAAGTTGGAGGCGGAGGAAGCCAAGAAGTCGAGCAAGTTCTTCATGCCCTTCTTTGAAAAGCCCGGAACAAGTAGTTCGACACGTTCCATGGAGTTGCCTGCACCTGCTACAAGTTTATTAGAATCCGAAGTTGGATCAAGTACAAGTGCGTCACAAGCCGAGGAGGAAGTCAAGTCAGATAAATCCGAGTATGATGAGATTAAGAGTGAGGCTGCCACAGAGAACGTGGACATGACAGGCGGGGAAGACGATGGTGGTGGTGGTGATGTTGAGTTTACTGACGAGGTTTTACCTGATGAGATTGAACCTGATGACATTAAACCTACTGAATTGGATGGTGTCAAAGAGCCTCGAACTGTCATACCAGAAGTGATTGAACAGCATGACATTGGGCTTCTGAAGTTCAACAAGGATACTGGAAAAGCAATTCTGCCTGACGTGCTGAGAACAGAAATAATGTAGCTGGGTTCAAAGTATTTCCAGAACAGTGAGGGGCCTTTTCTACCAACAAATAACCACTCAATGAACAAAACTTGGTTCAAGAGGAAATTGGGAAATGGTCGTAGTGAGGAAGTGGCTCGCTCATGGCTGGTCTATTCCCCTTCTAAAAAGTCTGCATTTTGTATCTGTTGTCTTCTCTATTCCCGGTCAGACCATCAATCCTCATTGGAGCAGGAAAGTGGATTCAACCAGTGGAAAGCACCTGAAAGGATTAGTGTTCATGAAAATGCCAAGAATCATCAGGAATGCTTCACACAGTGGAAAGAAATGGAAAGAAATTTAGCTGGAAACAGAGGAGTTATTGACGTGGTATTTCAGTCACAGATTGAGAAGGAAAAGCAGAAGTGGTGTGATATCTTGCCGAGAATCCTTCACTGCATAAAATTCCTTGCGACTCAGAACCTGGCTTTGCGAGGACACAGCGAGTCACTTCAGCTAGACGATGACTCCAATGTGGGAAATTTCCTTGGCTTACTGAAACTACCGGCCATCTTTGACCCTGTCGTAAAAGAACACCTCACTCATTTGGAAAGTCATCCTGGATCCACGTCTTACCTTTCACCGGGTGTCCAGAACGAATTCATCCACATGATGGCATCCACTGTTCACCAGAGTTTACTGAGAAGCATTCGTAAAGCCAAGCACTATGGTCTCATGTTCGAACCGACTCAACTCCTGATCAGGCACACCGTGAGCATTTGTCAGAAGTAGCGAAGTATGTGGAAGTTGCTTTTGAGAGGAAAACAGTCTGTATTATAGAGTCCTTCCTTGGTTTTATCCAGATAAGCCAGGAGGATGCTGAGAACTTGGTTGAAGACATCTTGAAACAGCTAGAGAAGGACGAAATGGAGCTACAAGATTGTCGGTCACAGTGCTCTGACAACGCTGCTGTGATGGCTGGACACAGAAGTGGTGCTCATCAAAGAATAAGTGAGAAAAACAACCTGGCAGTGTATGTGAATTGTGACAATCACTCACTCAGCTTGGTGGGTGTACATGTAGTCAAGCAGAATACAATGATGGTCATGTTTTTTGGAACCATCGAAGCTCTCTACGTGTTTTTCTCTCATTCAACACAGCGCTGGGAAAAACTGAAAATCACCGTGCCTGTGGTTATTAAGTCAGAGTCTGAAACCAGGTGGAGTGCAAGGACAGAAGCAGTGAAGCCCGTCAACAAGTACCTTGAGGAGATACTTCAAGTTCTCCAGGACATGATAGACAATAAGAACGAGACCAGTGAAACAAGAAGTGATGCAAGGCAGCTGTACAACCGCATGTTGAGTTACGATTTTCTGATTTTACTAGGATTTTGGAATGAAGTACTCATTCGCATTGACCGTATTCAAAAGAGGCTGCAGGATCCTAGCATGAACTTCCATGATGCTGCCCTGGATTTGAAAGCCCTCCGAGATCATTTTTATGATGAAAGACAGGTATTGGTCAGTGAGTCACTCGAAGAAGGAGTCGGTCTCTGTCAAGAATGGAATATTGAAGTTGAAAGACGTCAGAGACGAAAGAAACGAATGGCTGATGAGAACTTGAGAGACGCTGGGTTAACAGCTAAGGAGGAAATGGAAAGAGTCATGAAGGAAACACTCGACCGTCTTCACAGAGAAATGGATGAAAGGTTCGCTCGTTTGCATGACACTGACATCAAGTCTGGGTTCCTTCTCGATGTCGAGGGACTGTGTTACGGCACCGACAGTAACGACCTAAAGAAGAAGGTTGAAAATTTGGGTGAATTGTACAGCTCTGATGTTGATGGACAGCAGCTATATGAAGAAATTTTGGATTGCAGAATGTTGCTATCAAGACGGGTCAACATGAAAATATATCAAGACCTGAAGAGCTTCTTGAATTTATTGTTCAGTATGGTGATGGGAATGTCTTCCCCAATCTTCGCATTGCTATTCAGATAATGCTAACCATCGCAGTTTCCATCGCCAGCTGTGAGAAATCATTCAGCAAGTTAAGACTAATACTTTTGTATTTGAGAACCTCCATGGGTCAAGGCAGACTCTGTGATCTTGCTCTGCTGAGTGTAGAAAGAGAAGAAACTGAAAAAACTGACTTTAATCACATCATAGACCAATTTGCATCAGTGAAAGCAAGGAAGGTGCAGTTATAATTTTCATGTAGTGCCATAATTTGTTAATTAAAAGATTAACTAGCTTGACTTGTATTTTTGAGCTGATATTATGGTAAAGTTATCTAAAAGATGGGTGTCAGATGTTTGGACAGGGGTGCAATTTCAGTGCTTGCCATGGGTGCTATTTTCCGTAGATACGCCCCTGGCTGAATGGCCACCTCCAGCTCTTGTGGAGAAAACTACGAACAGGAAATTGGGTTTAGAATTGGTTTATTATTGTCGTACACTAAATGCTAGAGGAACTCAGCAGGTCAGCCAGCATCTATGGAGAGGAATAAACAGATAAAGATCTTGGCCTGAAATGTTGACTGTTCATTGCTCTCCACAGATGCTGCCTGACCATTTGAGTTCCTCCAGAATTTTGTGTGTGTGTTACTCCAGATTTCCAGCATCTGCAGAATCTTTTGTGTTTATTTCACTTTACTGAGGTACTTGGTTGCTTAAGGTTGTTGTAGCCGGGGGTGGTAATGGGGACAAGCTCCCACTACCTATTAAATGCTCCCAGTGTCGTGCGCCTCAAATAGCCTCTGACAACCAAGTCCAGCTCCCGGCCTTCAGTGGCTTAGCTACTAAGTCCGGCAGAACTGTTTCTACTGACAGGAGAAAGGGCAAACGTTGGTTTCTGGTGTCTTAAAACCATTCGCTTTGGGTAGATGGGGTACATCAGCAGCTCATGCAGGAGAAGGAAAACTCTGGTCTCAAGCCTCCACTGCCTTTCAGCTATACTCACGCACAGGGAAGGCTTCGGGAGTAAACCCTGAGGGAAAAAAATCCAGGGCTGCAGTCCTTACGTTGAGTTCAACGCTGACAGGCAACTCCCGTGGCGCTGCTGGTGCCAAACTGTATCGGTCTCTGCCGTTCCTTTGGGTTGATCAGCTGCGTGGAGAGGGGGAGCCTGCTACACGGGGCAACAGCTTGCTCTCCGTATCGTACTGGCCCGGCTTGCGTATCTAGACAAGGCAGTACTCAACGCCCACGGTCGATCCTGACCGACAGAGGCCTCACTCACTCCCTCACTGAGGTACAGTGAAAAACTTGTCTTGCATACTGTTCAAACTGATGAATTACACAGAGTACTAAGGTCTTAACAATTTGAAAATACTGTTCTTAAATTGGAAAGAGATTCTGCAGATGCTGGAAATCCAGAGCAACACACACAAAATGCTGGAGGAACTCAGCAGGTCAGGCAGCATGTATGGAAATGAATGAACAGTTGACGTTTCAGATTGAGACAAAGCCATGGGAGTTTGTTTAACACTGCAAACTTACATTCATAGCAGCAATGTCATTTTCATATGCTTCCCGCACTTTCTTCATGATGTCTTCCTCTGCCCTACAGCAAGCTTCAATCGAGCCTTTCACTGTGATAGTCCGCTCAGGATTGTAAAGCGTCAGATCCTGCAACCTACCACAGAAATGAAAAAGTTTAAATACAAACTCTTGGGAAAATAGTGGATTCTGGTTAATTGGGACAGCTGTTAATTTGGTGCAACTCTTAAGGACAAAAACTAATGGAGAAAATAGCCGGGATTCCCTTTTTTAATTTGGGATACTACGCTGCTTCATTGGACAGGAGACTGTTGCTGAACAGTTTCTAACTAGTGTTTGCTCCTTGTAGATGTCCTGCATGCGGCGGAGGCTGGATCCATGATGGAGCGAACTGAGTTTACAACTTTTAAACAACAAAGAAGTTGACAATCATCTTGAATGTTACAATGAAAATGAAGGTTTGGAGAATGCAATTGTTGACAGCATTGTATGAAGGCAGTCCATTATCTGCACGAGGTGTCTGCGCTGATTTTGTTCATTTGCAGTCAATCAAAAGAACACAGCAGCGTACGCTGGATGAATTCCTCTGTCGATAACCATTAGGATCTAATACACAGTTTTATAGAACTGTAGTAGCATTGATAGCATTCTCATTTCTTCTGTATTTTATTGAAATACATAATTTGTTACTCAGTTAAACAGTAGTTTGTCTTTTTCATACCCTTTTAACTATATCCATGAAACTTCAGCTAATTGGGACAGCTGTTTAATTAGGCCAAAATGTACTGGCTCCGATGTGTCCCAAATGACCAGAATCTACTGTGTTCTGGAAGGAGTTTGTACTGTGGATGTGTTCGAGGCAGTGGCGGGGTGGGGGGTAGTGAGATACAGGAAGGGAAGGAGGTAGGCTGACCCACTGGGCTGCCTGTTATTAGAATAAGAACAGTGCAGCACAGGCCCTTCGGCCCACAATGTCTCTGCTGAACACATACAGTCATGGAGCCAAAGAGTATGATGGCACAGTCCATGCCCATCTGTTATTCTGCCTAGTCCTATTGACCTGCACCCGCACCATTGTCCTCCACACGCCTCCTATCCAAATTTCTCTAAAATATTGAAATCAATACCAAATTAAATGAAGTCTCCTGTCTCAACATGGTCCATTTCCCTCCAAGCCCTCTATATTCATGTGTCTAACAGGGGTCAGATCAGAATCTGGTTTAATAACACCAGCATATGTCATGAAATTTGTTGTTATGCAGCAGCAGTACTGTACATTGCAATACAAAATAATAAAAACTGTGAATTACAGTAAGTGTATAAATGCCAAACGTATTGCTTCATAAGCTTTCCTTTGGACTACACTGGTGAGGCCGAGAGGGGGATCTCCATACCTTTCACCCAGGCATGGCATGATCATCGTCGTCACCCATCGTCCTTCCAGACAGACGGATGCCATCACCATCACCATCATAGTAAAAAAACTTAGATTAAATAAGTGGTGCAAAAAGAGAAAAAAAAGTAGTGAGGTAATGTTAACAACGGGAATTCTGCAGATGCTGGAAATTCAAGCAACACACATCAAAGTTGCTGGTGAACACAGCAGGCCAGGCAGCATCTGTAGGAAGAGGTACAGTCGACGTTTCAGGCCAAGACCCTTCGTCAGGACTAACTGAAGGAAGAGTGAGTAAGGGATTTGAAAGTTGGAGGAGGAGGGGGAGATCCAAAATGATAGGAGAAGACAGGAGGGGGAGGGATAGAGCCAAGAGCTGGACAGGTGATAGGCAAAAGGGGATACGAGAGGATCATGGGACAGGAGGTCCGACAAGAAAGACAAGGGGGGGAGGGACCCAGAGGATGGGCAAAGGGTATAGTCAGAGGGACAGAAGGAGAAAAAGGTGAGTGAGAGAAAGAATGTGTGTATAAAAATAAGTAACAGATGAGGTACGAAGGGGAGGTGGGGCATTAGCGGAAGTTAGAGAAGTCAATGTTCATGCCATCAGGTTGGAGGCTACCCAGATGGAATATAAGGTGTTGTTCCTCCAACCTGAGTGTGGCTTCATCTTTACAGTAGAGGAGGCCGTGGATAGACATGTCAGAATGGGAATGGGATGTGGAATTAAAATGTGTGGCCACTGGGAGATCCTGCTTTCTCTGGCGGACAGAGCATAGGTGTTCAGCAAAACGATCTCCCAGTCTGGGTTAGGTCTCGCCAATATATAAAAGGCCACATCAGGAGCACCGGACGCAGTATATCACCCCAGCCGACTCACAGGTGAAGTGTCGCCTCACCTGGAAGGACTGTCTGGGGCCCTGAATGGCGGTGAGGGAGGAAGTGTAAGGACATGTGTAGCACTTGCTCCGCTTACAAGGATAAGTGCCAGGAAGGAGATCAGTGGGAAGGGATGGGGGGGAACGAATGGACAAGGGAGTCGCGTAGGGAGCTGCCTGGCCTGCTGCGTTCACCAGCAACTTTGATGTGTTTTGAGTGAGGTAATATTCATGGATTCAATGTCCATTCAGAAATCGGATGGCAGAGGGGAAGAAGCTGTTCCTGAATCGTTGAGTGTGTGTCTTCAGACTCCTGTATCTCCCCCCTGATGGCAGAGGGGAAGAAGCTGTTCCTGAATCGTTGAGTGTGTGTCTTCAGGCTCCTGTACCTCCTCCCTGATGGCAGAGGGGAAGAAGCTGTTCCTGAATCGTTGAGTGTGTGTCTTCAGGCTCCTGTACCTCCTCCCTGATGGCAGAGGGGAAGAAGCTGTTCCTGAATCACTGAGTGTGTGTCTTCAGGCTCCTGTACCTCCCCCCGATGGCAGAGGGGAAGAAGCTGTTCCTGAATCGTTGAGTGTGTGTCTTCAGGCTCCTGTACCTCCCCCCGATGGCAGAGGGGAAGAAGCTGTTCCTGAATCGCTGAGTGTGTGTCTTCAGGCTCCTGTACCTCCTCCCTGATGGCAGAGGGGAAGAAGCTGTTCCTGAATCGCTGAGTGTGTGTCTTCAGGCTCCTGTACCTCCTCCCTGATGGCAGAGGGGAAGAAGCTGTTCCTGAATCGCTGAGTGTGTGTCTTCAGGCTCCTGTACCTCCTCCCTGATGGCAGAGGGGAAGAAGCTGTTCCTGAATCGTTGAGTGTGTGTCTTCAGGCTCCTGTACCTCCCCCCGATGGCAGAGGGGAAGAAGCTGTTCCTGAATCGTTGAGTGTGTGTCTTCAGGCTCCTGTACCTCCCCCCGATGGCAGAGGGGAAGAAGCTGTTCCTGAATCGTTGAGTGTGTGTCTTCAGGCTCCTGTACCTCCTCCCTGATGGTAACAATGTGAAGGGGGTATGTTCTGGGTGATGGGATCCTTAATGATGGACACCACCATTTTGAGGCATCACTCCTTGAAGTTGTCCTGGATACTGGGGAGGCTGGTGCCCATGATGGAGCTGACTGAGTTCACAACTCTCTGCAGCTTCTCAGTTCTGGGCAGTCATCATTATCATTATGCGCTGTGTTGTGTGACGTGGGCGATCATGGTCTTTCCATGACCGTGATTGTTCTTGGCAAATTTTGATGAAGTGGTTTGCTATCGCCTTCCTCTGAGCAATGTTTGTACAAGATGGGTGACCCCAGCCATTACCAATACTCTTCAGAGATTGTCTGCCTGGCGTCAGTGGTCACATAACCAGGACTTGTGATCTGCACCGGCTGCTCGTCCGACCATCCACCACCTGCTTCCATGGCTTCACGTGACCCTGATCGCGGTTGGGGGGCGGTGCTAGGCAGGTGCTACACCTTGCCCAAGGGTGACCCGCAGGCTAGCGGAGGGAAGGGGTGCCTCACCCCTTCCCCACCCCACCCCACCACCCAGTGGCTCCCCAAGCCATGGGAGCAGGTGCTGGATGGTCATATGAGCAGCTGGTGCATATCACAGTCCCCCACGGTACAGCTGTAGAGATTTGCTAGCGTCTTTAGTTTCATACCAAATCTTCTCAAATTCCTAATGAAGTGTTGTCACTGTAGTGCATTCTTTGTAGCTGCATCAATATGTTGGGCCCAGTATGCTCATAGATATTAGAGCTGTTTCAGCCAGCTCCCCTGACAGCCCATTCCAGTCTGTGTAAAAGCCTTGCTCCGCATGTCTCATTTAAACTTTCCCCCTTTCACTTTAAAGCAAAGCCCTCTGGTGTTGAACATTGCCTCTGCTCATTGAAAGACTTGTTGTATTTGATTGTTTCAGAGATACAGCATGGAACAATCCCTCCGGCCCTGTCAGCCGCACTGCCCGGTTACCCATCTGCTTTGTTATTTAGTGATACAGAGTCGGAATTGAACTCCAAACTCTGGAACGCAATGAGCTGTAATAACGTTGCGCTAACCATTACGCTACCCCAACCACAGCCTCATCACAGAGCAATTAACCTACTAACCAGTACACCTTTGGACTGCAGGAGGAAACCAGAGCACCCGGAGGAAACTCACACATTCACAGGGCGGATGTGCAAACTGCTTATATTGAACTCTGAACTGTGATGCCCTTGAGCTGTAATAGTGTTGCAACCGTGGCGCCCCCAGTCAGATCTCCTCTTGGCCCCTGGCGCTCCAGCAAAGACAAGCCAAGTTTGCCCACCCTCCTCTTATAGTTAATACTCTGTAATCCAGGCAAACCTCATAGTGGTAACCCCCCTCTGCACTATCTGCAAAGCCTCCACATCCTTACCGGCATGCAGTGACGAGAATTGCGCACAATACTCCAAAGCATTTCACAGTATTCCCAGACCCTCCCTGACACCTTTTGTGTCTCGAAATCTGTCCAACACCTTCTGAAGAAATGTGGCCTCTTCTGCCGTATGTGCAAGTGTCACCACTCGCTCAGCCCTGAATCTATTAACGTACAGTAGAGCACAATGCACACCCTTCAGCCCATGATGTCTTGCTGACATTTTATCCTCTGGAACCGTTCCAGAATTGTTGTAAATGCTTTAGAACATAGAACATTACAGCATAGTACAATGTTATGCCAACCTCTTAAACTACTGTAAGATCAATCTAATGTATCTGTCTCTACCTCCACTCCTGGCAGCACATTCAACACTCCCAACACTCTCTGTGTAAACAACTTAACGCTATACTTTCCTCCAATCACCTCAAAATTATGCCCCCTTGTATTATTCATTTCTGGCTATCCCATCTATCTCTGCCTCATATCAACTTGTATACCTTTATCAAGACACTCTCATCCTCCTTCATTCCAAACAGAAAAGTCCCAGCTTGCTCAACCTACTGTATGACATAGAGTCATAGAGAAATATAGCACAGAAACAGGCCCTTCAGCCCATCTAGTCCATGCCAAATGATTTAAATTGCCTCCTCCCATCAGTATGCACTGGGACCATAGCCCTCCATACCCCAACCATCCATGTACCTATCCAAATTTCTCTTAAACGTTGAAATCAATCTCGCATACATCGCTTGTTCCACACTATCATCACCCTCTGAGTGAAGAAGTTTCCCCTCATCTTCCCCTTAAACTCTTCATCTTTTACCCTTAACTCCTGACCTCTAGTTGTAGTCCCACGAACCTTAGTGGAAAAAGCGTGCTTGCATTTACGTTGAATTTTGTAAACCTCTATCAAATCCCCTCTCAATCTTCCACGTCGTATGTATGAAAGTCCTAACCTATTCAACCTTTCCTTATAACTTTGGTTCTCCAGTCCCTTGTAAATTTTCTCTGTACTCTTTTAATTTTATTTACACCTTTCCTGTTGGTTGGTGATCTAAACTGCACCCAATTCTCCAAATTCGGCCTCACCAACATCTCATACAACTTCAGCATAACATCCCAACTTCTGTACTCAGTACTTTGATTTATAAAGACCAATGTGCCAAAAGCTTTCTTTATGACATGGCATTGGAGCTCATACTGTCCAAAAGCTGGGCATGACCATTACTCATGGCGTTGAATTCTCATCACCAATCACCAGTAGAACTTCCCATCTTGGATTCCTTCCCTCACGAAGCACTCCTTGCAATTGTGTCTTCCCATCAGATTGAATCCTATGGCCGTCTCTCCCGATCCTCTCCTCTCTGCATCTCCCGCCAAAAAGATCATGAACCCCACCAGTGTCTGTCACAAATCTCTCTCGGCCCGGCGTTCTCTAGAACCTTCTCCCAATTCCACCATCCTGATTGGCTGACATAATATTCCTAAGGTGAACATCATAGCCCATTATCTTTAGCCGAAACCCAAACATTCTATCAGGACACACTGCTTCTACAGAAATACTATTACTATTTTTACTGCGTTAGCAGTAAAAATCTTAACCAGGACATAACATTCTTCCCCCCCCCCCCCGCCACCTCACCAAAAACAGTCATGTCCTCATGACTTTGAAATTTATCAAACCATTATTAATAACACAGTGTTCAAATGGATTTTGTGATTTCAGGACCCCCAACCCATTTGTAAATGACAATAACACTACGGGGATAGACGCAACACTCTGTTTCCCTGGTGTGACATATGCCAGCCTATCTGGGGGTTTCCTGACTCTCTAAGATCTCCTTATCTCATCTTCAGCTTCTTCAGCCTCAGGTACTCTTTGGGACCTTTCCTGGCTACTTGAAGACACCTCCCCCACTCCATTACTCGTGCCTTCTGACAACTCCGGCCCCCCCTGTCACCTGAGCTCAGCTTCACCCCCAATTACATTGGAGCCCAGCTTCCCCTCACTGTCTAGCATCACGTCTGCCTGTCCAGGGCTAGTTTGCACCCCAGCTACATCTGAGTCAGGGTTGGGAGATTCAGAAATCTCTTCATCAATTCATGAGGCATTTGCATTGGGTGACGTATACCACACCCCCAGAGTCCGTACAGGTCTTTGCGCTGATTGTCCTTCTGCGCAAAGTTGTCCTACTAGGCGTAAGTTCCATGTCAATACATACTTCCTGCACTCAGGGCAAAAGGTGATTCCGATGGAGAATTTAGACAGGGCCATTCCCATCTCCTGGCTTCACCTGAGAAACTGGCACATTTGGCATCTGACTCTCCACTACATAAGGCGTAGCCACCCAGCCTTCAGCCAGCTTATGCTTCCCTGGTAGCCCCAAGTTGGCTCATATTCGTCTCTGCTAACAGCCACTGTATACGGTCCATGACCTCACCGTTGCTTTGCCTCACTTCTATAGACCCTATTTCCACCTCCTGAGTAAATACAGATGAACAAAATCCATCTGAGAACTCTCCTATCTCTTTCGGCTCCACGCATAGATTACCATTTTGATCTTTCAGAGGACCAATTTGTCCTCTGCAATCCTTTTGTTCTTAACATTTCTGTAGGGTCCTTTAGAATTCTCCTTCACCTTGTCTGTTAGAGCAACCTCATACCTTCTTTTTGCCCTCGTAGTTTATTTTTTAAGTGTTCTCTTGCATTTCTTGTGCTCCATAAGCACCTCATTTCTTCCTACCTGCTAGACCTGTTATGCACCTCTATCTTTTTTCTTAACCAGTATCTGTTGAAAACCTAAGTTCACTAGACCTGTTATCTTTACCTTTTATTCTTACAGGCACATACAAGCTTTGTGCTCTCAAAATCTTCACTTTTGAAGGCCTCCCACTTACCAAGTACACCTTTGCTGGAAAAGAGACTGGCCTAACCAACACTTGTCAAATCCTTTCTGACACCATCAACATTGGCCTGAAACTTGGACTGTTTCGTCTTTTCCATAGATGCTGCCTGCCCTGCAGAGTTCCTCCAGCATTTTGTGTGTGTTGTTTGGATTTCCAGTGTCTGCAGATTTTCCATATCTACTTTAACACTAATGGGAATATTATCACTGGATGCAAACTGTATCCCTACAGAAGCTTCTGTTACGTGCCTTGTCTCATTCCCTATAGGAGATCAAGTATCAAACACCCACTCATTGGGAATTCTGTGCACTGATGAAGTAAACTTTACTGAACACATTTGATAAATTCTATTCCATCTGGTCCTTTCAGAGTATGGGAGACCCAGTCAAGATGTGGCAAGTTAAACTATAACAACCTCATGTTTCTTGCAGCAGTCTGCAATCTCCCTACAAATTTGTTCCTCCAAATCCCACAAACTGTTGGTGGGGTCTGTAATATAACCACATTAATGTGGTCACACCTTCCGTATTCCGCATTTCCATCCATAGTCACTCACTAGACAAGTTCGCCAGTCTGTTCTGACTGAGCACTGCTGTGATGTTTTCCCTGACGAGTAACACCACCCTATGGTTATGATAAACGTGAGAGAGGATGGACTTGGGCAGGACACTGCGGTGAGGTGAATAGGAAAATGAGAGTGCAGGCAAAACTGACATTAGAGATGAAAGGCCTCAGCGAGAATTTTATAAATTGTCCACTGACACAACAACAGGGGCTGGGACAGAGGCCCTGGCATGGGGTGAGGGAGGCAGGAGCACAGAGAGGTTGAATGACATTATCAAAATGACTGTTGCTGGGGGGCACACAATGGGAAAGGACTTACGGAGAGATTGTGATCTTTGTCTCTGTGTCCTGCTCGACCTTCTTCAGATTCCGTCCCTCTTTCCCTATCAACCGACCAACAAAGTTGTTATGTGCCAGAATTTTCAACGGAACCTCCTCAGCCCTGCGGAGAGAAAGATCCACAGAACACAGGGGATACTGTGAGCAAGAGTGCTAACGGGTGGTACTGTATCACAATGCTGCAATAAGGGGTGTGGGGAGTGTCAGTGTCACAGTGAGGGTGTGGGGTGTGTCAGTGTTACAGTGAGGGGTGTGGGGTGTGACGGTGTCACAGTGAGGGCTCTGGGGTGTGCCAGTGTTACAGTGAGGGGTGTGGAGTGTGTCAGTGTCACAGTGAGGGGTGTGGGGTGTGTCAGTGTCACAGTGAGGGGTGTGGGGTGTTTAGGTGTTACAGTGAGGGGTGTGGGGTGTGTCAGTGTTACAGTGAGGGGAGTGGGGTGTGTCAGTGTCACAGTGAGGGGTGAGGGGTGTGGGGAGTGTCAGTGTCACAGTGAGGGTGTGGGATGTGTCAGTGTCACAGTGAGGGTGTGGGGTGTGTCAGTGTTACAGTGAGGGGTGTGGGGTGTGACGGTGTCACAGTGAGGGGTCTGGGGTGTGCCAGTGTTACAGTGAGGGGTGTGGGGTGTGTCAGTGTCACAGTGAGGGGTGTGGGGTGTGTCACTGTCACAGTGAGGGGTGTGGGGTGTTTAGGTGTTACAGTGAGGGGTGTGGGGTGTGTCAGTGTTACAGTGAGGGGAGTGGGGTGTGTCAGTGTCACAGTGAGGGGTGAGGGGTGTGTGAGTATCACAGTGAGGGGTGTGGGGAGTGTCAGTGTCACAGTGAGGGTGTGGGATGTGTCAGTGTCACAGTGAGGGGTGTGGGGTGTGTCGGTGTCACAGTGAGGGGTTTGGGATGTGTCGGTGTTACAGTGAGGGGTGTGGGGAGTGTCGGTGTTACAGTGAGGTGTGTGGGGTGTGTCAGTGTCACAGTGAGGGGTGAGGGGTGTGTCGGTGTCACAGTGAGGGTGTGGGATGTGTCAGTGTCACAGTGAGGGGTGTGGGGTGTGTCGGTGTCACAATGAGGGGTGTGGAGTGTGTCAGTGTCACAGTGAGGGGTGTGGGATGTGTCAGTGTCACTGTGAGGGGTGTAGGGTGTGTGAGTGTCACAGTGAGGGTGTGGGATGTGTCAGTGTCACAGTGAGGGGTGTGGGGTGTGTCAGTGTCACAGTGAGGGTGTGGGGTGTATCAGTGTCACAGTGGGGGGTGTGGGGTGTGTCAGTGTCACAGTCAGAGGTGTGGGGTGTGTCGGTGTTACAGTGAGGGGTGTGGAGTGTGTCAGTGTCACAGTGAGGGTGTGGGGTCTGTCAGTGTCACAGTGAGGGGTGTGGGGTGCGTCGGTGCTACAGTGAGGGGTGGGGTGTGTCAGTGTCACAGTGAGGGGTGAGGGGTGTGTCAGTGTTACAGTGACGGGTGTGGGGTGTGTCCGTGTTACAGTGAGGGGTGTGGGGTGTGTCAGTGTCACAGTGAGGGGTGTGGGGTGTGTCAGTGTTACAGTGAGGGTGTGCGGTGTGTCAGTGTCACAGTGAGGGGTGTGGGGTGTGTTGGTGTTACAGTGAGGGGTGGGGTGTGTCAGCGTCACAGTGAGGGGTGAGGGGTGTGTCAGTGTTATAGTGAGGGGTGTGGGGGAAGTCAGTATTTCAGTGAGGGTTGTGGGGTGTGTCAGTGTTACAGTGAGGGGTGTGGAGTGTGTCAGTGTCACGGTCAGGGGTGTGGGGTGTGTTAGTGTCACAGTGAGGGTGTGGGGTGTGTCGGTGTTACAGTGAGGGATGTGGGATGTGTCTGTGTCACAGTGAGGGGTGTGGGCTGTGTCAGTGTCACAGTGAGGGTTGTGGGGTGTGTCAGTGTTACAGTGACGGTGTGGGGTGTGTCGGTGTCAGAGTGAGGGTGTGGGGTGTGTCAGTGTCACAGTGAGGGGTGAGGGGTGTGTCAGTGTTACAGTGAGGGGTGTGGGGTGTGTCGGTGTTACAGTGAGGGGTGTGGGGTATGTCAGTGTCACAGTGAGGGGTGTGGGGTGGGTCAGTGTTACAGTGAGGGGTGTGGGGTGTGTCAGTATTACAGTGAGGGGTGTGGGGTGTGTCAGTGTTACAGTGAGGGGTGTGGAGTGTGTCAGTGTCACGGTCAGGGGTGTGGGGTGTGTTAGTGTCACAGTGAGGGTGTGGGGTGTGTCGGTGTTACAGTGAGGGGTGTGGGATGTGTCTGTGTCACAGTGAGGGGTGTGGGGTGTGTCAGTGTTACAGTGAGGGGTGTGGGCTGTGTCAGTGTCACAGTGAGGGTTGTGGGGTGTGTCAGTGTCACAGTGAGGGGTGTGGGGTGTGTCAGTGTTACAGTGAGGGTGTGGGGTGTGTCGGTGTCAGAGTGAGGGTGTGGGGTGTGTCAGTGTCACAGTGAGGGGTGAGGGGTGGGTCAGTGTTACAGTGAGGGGTGTGGGGTGTGTCAGTATTACAGTGAGGGGTGTGGGGTGTGTCAGTGTTACAGTGAGGGGTGTGGAGTGTGTCAGTGTCACGGTCAGGGGTGTGGGGTGTGTTAGTGTCACAGTGAGGGTGTGGGGTGTGTCGGTGTTACAGTGAGGGGTGTGGGATGTGTCTGTGTCACAGTGAGGGGTGTGGGGTGTGTCAGTGTTACAGTGAGGGGTGTGGGCTGTGTCAGTGTCACAGTGAGGGTTGTGGGGTGTGTCAGTGTCACAGTGAGGGGTGTGGGGTGTGTCAGTGTTACAGTGAGGGTGTGGGGTGTGTCGGTGTCAGAGTGAGGGTGTGGGGTGTGTCAGTGTCACAGTGAGGGGTGAGGGGTGTGTCAGTGTTACAGTGAGGGGTGTGGGGTGTGTCGGTGTTACAGTGAGGGGTGTGGGGTATGTCAGTGTCACAGTGAGGGGTGTGGGGTGGGTCAGTGTTACAGTGAGGGGTGTGGGGTGTGTCAGTATTACAGTGAGGGGTGTGGGGTGTGTCGGTCTCACAGTGAGGGTGTGGGGTGTGTCAGTGTTACAATGAGAGGTGTGGGGGTGTGTCGGTGTCAGAGTGAGGGTGTCGGGTGTGTCAGTGTCACAGTGAGGGGTGTGGGGTGTGTCGGTGTCACAGTGAGGGGTGTGGGGTGTGTCAGTGTCACAGTGAGGGTGTGGGATGTGTCAGTGTTAAAGTGAGGGGTGAGGAGTGTGTCGGTGTCACAGTGAGGGGTGTGGGGTGTGTCGGTGTCACAGTGAGGGGTGTGAGGTGTATCAGTGTTACAGTGAGGGGTGTGGGGTGTGTCGGTGTCACAGTGAGGGGTGTGGGGTGTGTCAGTATCACAGTGAGGGTGTGTTGTGTGTTCGTGTCACAGTGAGGGGTGTGAGTTGTGTCAATGTCACAGTGAGGTGTGTGGGGTGTGTCGGTGTCACAGTGAGGGGTGTGGGGTGTGCCAGGGTCACAGTGAAGGGTGTGGGTTGTATCACTGTTACAGTGAGGGGTGTGGGGTGTGTCGGTGTCACAGTGAGGGGTGTTGGGTGTGTCAGTGTCACAGTGAGGGGTGTGGGGTGTGTCGGTGTTACAGTGAGGGGTGAGGGGTGTGTCAGTGTCACAGTGAGGGGTGTGGGGTGTATCAGTGTCACAGTGAGGGGTGTGGGGTGTGTCAGTGTCACAGTGAGGGGTGTGGGGTGTTTCAGTGTTACACTGGGAGTTGTGGGGTGTGTCAGTGTTACAGTGAGGGGTGTGGGGTGTGTCAGTGTCACAGTGAGGGGTGTGGTGTGTGTCAGTGTCACAGTGAGGGGTGTGGGGTGTGTCGGTGTCGCAGTGAGGGGTGTGGGGTGTGTCAGTGTCACGGTGAGGGGTGAGGGATGTGGCAGTGATACAGTGAGGGGTGTGGTGTGTCAGTGTTACAGTGAGGAGTGTGGGGTGTGTCCGTGTCACAGTGAGGGGTGTGGGGTGTATCAGTGTCACAGTGAGGGTGTGGGGTGTGTCAGTGTCACAGTGAGGGTGTGGGGTGTGTCAGTGTCACAGTGAGGGGTGTGGGGAGTGGCTGTGTCACAGTGAGGGGTGTGGGGTGTGTCAGTGTTACAGTGAGGGGTATGGGGTGTATCGGTGTCACAGTGAAGAGTTTGGGGTGTGTCAGTGTTACAGTGGGGGGGTGGGGTGTGTCTGTGTCACAGTGAGATGTGTGGGGTGTGTCAGTGTCACAGTGAGGGGTGTGGGGTTTGTCAGTGTCACAGTGAGGGGTGTGGGGTGTGTCGGTGTCACAGTGACGGGTGTGAGGTGTGTCAGTGTCACAGTGAGGGGTGTGGGGTGTGTCGGTGTCACAGTGAGGGGTATGTGGTGTGTCAGTGTCACAGTGAGGGGTGTGGGGAGTGGCTGTGTCACAGTGAGGGGTGTGGTGTGTGTCAGTGTTACAGTGAGGGGTGTGGGGAGTGGCTGTGTCACAGTGAGGGGTGTGGTGTGTGTCAGTGTTACAGTGAGGGGTGTGGGGTGTGTCAGTGTCACAGTGTGGTGTGTGGGGTGTGTCAGTGTTACAGTGAGGGGTGTGGGGAGTGGCTGTGTCACAGTGAGGGGTGTAGTGTGTGTCAGTGTCACAGTCATGTGTGTGTGATGTGTCAGTGTTACACTGAGGAGTGTGGGGTGTGTCAGTGTTACAGTCAGGGGTGTGGGATGTGTCAGTGTCACAGTGAGGGGTGTGGGGTGTGTCAGTGTCACAGTGAGGGGTGTGGGGTGTGTCAGTGTTACAGTGAGAGGTGTGGGGTGTTTCTGTTTCACAGTGAGTTTTGTGGGGTGTGATGGTGTCACAGTGAGGGGTGTGGGGTGTGTCAGTCTTACACTTATGGTTGTGGAATGTGTCGATGTTAGAATGACGGGTGAGGGGAGTGTCTGTGTCATAATTAGGGGTGTGGGGTGTATCAGAGTCACCATGAGTGGTGTTGTGTGGGTCAGTGTTACAGTGAGGGGTGTGGGGTGTGTCAGTATTACAGTGAGGGTGTGGAGTGTGTCAGTGTCACAGTGAGGGGTGTGGAGTGTGTCAGTGTCACAGTGAGGGGTGTGGGTTGTGTCAGTGTTACAGTGAGGGGTGTGGGGTGTGTCAGTATTACAGTAAGGGTGTGGAGTGTGTCAGTGTCACAGTGAGGGGTGTGAGGTGTGTCAGTCTCACAGTGAGGGGTGTGGGTTGTGTCAGTGTCACAGTGAGGGGTGTGGGGTGTGTCGGTGTCACAGTGAGGGGTATGTGGTGTGTCAGTGTCACAGTGAGGGGTGTGGGGAGTGGCTGTGTCACAGTGAGGGGTGTGGTGTGTGTCAGTGTTACAGTGAGGGGTGTGGGGAGTGGCTGTGTCACAGTGAGGGGTGTGGTGTGTGTCAGTGTTACAGTGAGGGGTGTGGGGTGTGTCAGTGTCACAGTGTGGTGTGTGGGGTGTGTCAGTGTTACAGTGAGGGGTGTGGGGAGTGGCTGTGTCACAGTGAGGGGTGTAGTGTGTGTCAGTGTCACAGTCATGTGTGTGTGATGTGTCAGTGTTACACTGAGGAGTGTGGGGTGTGTCAGTGTTACAGTCAGGGGTGTGGGATGTGTCAGTGTCACAGTGAGGGGTGTGGGGTGTGTCAGTGTCACAGTGAGGGGTGTGGGGTGTGTCAGTGTTACAGTGAGAGGTGTGGGGTGTTTCTGTTTCACAGTGAGTTTTGTGGGGTGTGATGGTGTCACAGTGAGGGGTGTGGGGTGTGTCAGTCTTACACTTATGGTTGTGGAATGTGTCGATGTTAGAATGAGGGGTGAGGGGAGTGTCTGTGTCATAATTAGGGGTGTGGGGTGTATCAGAGTCACCATGAGTGGTGTTGTGTGGGTCAGTGTTACAGTGAGGGGTGTGGGGTGTGTCAGTATTACAGTGAGGGTGTGGAGTGTGTCAGTGTCACAGTGAGGGGTGTGGAGTGTGTCAGTGTCACAGTGAGGGGTGTGGGTTGTGTCAGTGTTACAGTGAGGGGTGTGGGGTGTGTCAGTATTACAGTAAGGGTGTGGAGTGTGTCAGTGTCACAGTGAGGGGTGTGAGGTGTGTCAGTCTCACAGTGAGGGGTGTGGGTTGTGTCAGTGTCACAGTGAGGGGTATGGGGTGTGTCAGGATGACAGTGAGGGGTGTGGGGTGTGTCAGTGTGACAGTGAGGGGTATGGGGTGTGTCGGGGTCACAGTGAGGGGTGTGGGGTGTGTCAGTGTTACAGTGAGGGGTGTGGGGTGTTTCGGTCTTGCAGTGAGGGTGTGGGGTGTGTCAGTGTTATAGTGAGGGGTGTGGGATGTGTCAGTGTGACAGTGAGGGGTGTGGGGTGTGTCAGTGTCACAGTGAGGGGTGTGGGGTGTGTCAGTGTTACAGTGAGGTTTGTGGGGTATGTCAGTGTTACAGTGAGGGTGTGGGTTGTGTCAGTGTTACAGTGAGGGTGTGGGGTGTGGCAGTGTTATAGTGAGGGGTGTGGGATGTTTCAGTGTTACAGTAAGGGGTGTGGGGGTTGTGGGATGTGTCAGTGTTACAGTGAGGGTGTGGGGTGTGTCGGTGTCACAGTGAGGAATGTGGGGTGTGTCAATGTTACAGTGAGGTTTGTGGGGTGTGTCGGTGTTACAGTGAGGGTGTGGAGGGTGTCAGTGTTACAGTGAGTGGTGTGAGGTGTTTTGGTGTTACAGTGAGGGGTGAAGGGTGTGTTGGTGTCACAGTGAGGTGTGTGGAGTGTATCAGTGTACAGTGAGGGGTGTGGTGTGTGCCAGAGATACAGTGAGGGGTGTGGTGTGTGTCAGTGTCACAGTGATGTGTGTGTGATGTGTCAGTGTTACACTGAGGAGTGTTGGGTGTGTCATTGTTACAGTGAGGGGTGTGGGGTGTGTCGGTGTCACAGTGAGGGGTGTGGGGTGTGTCAGTGTTACAGTGAGGGTGTGGGGTCTGTCGGCGTCACTGTGAGGGGTGCGGGGTGTGTCAGTGTCACAGTGTGGTGTGTGGGGTGTGTCCATGTCACTATGAGAGTGTCGGGTGTGTCAGTGTTACAGTGAGGGTGTGGGGTGTGTCGGTGTCAGAGTGAGGGTGTGCGGTGTGTCAGTGTTACAGTGAGGGCTGTGGGGTGTGTCAGTGTCACAGTGAGGGTGTGGGGTGTGTCAGTGTTACAGTGAGGGGTGTGAGGTGTGTTAGTGTCACAGTGACGGGTGTGGGCTGTTTCGGTGTTACAGTGAGGGCTGTGGGGTGTGTCAGTGTCACAGTGAGGGTGTGGGGTGTGTCAGTGTTACAGTGAGGGTGTGGTGTGTTTCACTGTTACAGTGAGAGGTGTGGGGTATGTCTGTGTCACAGTGAGGGGTGTGGGGTGTGTCACTGTTTCAGTGAGGCGTGTGGGGTGTGTCGGTGTTACAGTGAGGGGTGTGGGGTATGTCTGTGTCACAGTGAGGGGTGTGGGGTGTATCGGTGTCACAGTGAGGGTGTGTGGTGTGTCAGTGTCACAGTGAGGGTGTGTGGTGTGTCAGTGTCACAGTGTGGGGTGTGGGTTGTGTCGGTGTCACAGTGATGGGTGTGGAGTGTATCAGTGTCACAGTGAGGGGTGTGGGGTGAGTGGGTGTCACAGTGAGGGGTGTGGGGTGTATCGGTGTTACAGTGAGGGGTGTGGGGTGTGTCAGTGTTACAGTGAGTGGTGAGGGGTGTTTCAGTGTTACAGTGAGGGGTGTGGGGTGTGTCAGTGTTACAGTGAGGGTGTGGGGTGTGTCAGTGTTATAGTGAGGGGTGTGGGGTGTTTTGGTGTTACAGTGAGGGTGTGGGGTGTGTCAGTGTTACAGTAAGGGGTGTGGGGTGTTTCGGTGTTACAGTCAGAGGTATGGGGTATGTCAGTGTCACAGTGAGGGGTGTGGGGTGTGTCGGTGTCACAGTGAGGGGTGTGGGGTGTGTCAGTGTTACAGTGAGGGTGTGGGGTCTGTCGGCGTCACTGTGAGGGGTGCGGGGTGTGTCAGTGTCACAGTGTGGTGTGTGGGGTGTGTCCATGTCACTATGAGAGTGTCGGTTGTGTCAGTGTTACAGTGAGGGTGTGGGGTGTGTCGGTGTCAGAGTGAGGGTGTGCGGTGTGTCAGTGTTACAGTGAGGGCTGTGGGGTGTGTCAGTGTCACAGTGAGGGTGTGGGGTGTGTCAGTGTTACAGTGAGGGGTGTGAGGTGTGTTAGTGTCACAGTGACGGGTGTGGGCTGTTTCGGTGTTACAGTGAGGGCTGTGGGGTGTGTCAGTGTCACAGTGAGGGTGTGGGGTGTGTCAGTGTTACAGTGAGGGTGTGGGGTGTGTCACTGTTTCAGTGAGGCGTGTGGGGTGTGTCGGTGTTACAGTGAGGGGTGTGGGGTATGTCTGTGTCACAGTGAGGGGTGTGGGGTGTGTCACTGTTTCAGTGAGGGGTGTGGGGTGTGTCAGTATTACAGTGAGGGGTGTAGGGTGTGTTAGTGTCACAGTGAGGGGTGTGGGGTGTGTCAGTGTCACAGTGAGGGGTGTGGGGTTTGTCCGTGTCACAGTGAGGGGTGTGGGGTGTGTGTCAGTGTCACAGTGAGGGATGTGGGGTGTGTCAGTGTCACAGTTAGGGGTGTGGTGTGTTTCGGTGTCACAGTGAGGGGTGTGGGTGTGTCAGTGTCACAGTGAGGGGTGCGGGGTGTGTCAGTGTTACAGTGAGGGGTGTGGGATGTGTCAGTGTCACAGTGGGGGGTGAGGGGTGTGTCAGTGTCACAGTGAGGGGTGTGGGGTATGTCTGTCTCACAGTGAGGGGTGTGGGGTGTGTCACTGTTTCAGTGAGGGTTGTGGGGTGTGTCAGTATTACAGTGAGGGGTGTGGGGTGTGTTAGTGTCACAGTGAGGGGTGGGGGTGTGTCGGTGTCACAGAGAGGGGTGAGGGGTGTGTCAGTGTCACAGTGAGTGTGTGGGGTGTGACAGTGTCACAGTGAGGGGTGTGGGGTGGGTCACTGTCACAGTGAGGGGTGTGGGGTGTGTCGGTGTTACAGTGAGGGGTGTGGGGTGTGTCGGTGTCACAGTGAGGGGTGTGGGGTGTGTCAGTGCCACAGTGAGGGGTGTGGTGTGTGTCGGTGTTACAGTGAGGGTGTGGGATGTGTCGGTGTTACAGTGAGGGGTGTGGGGTGTGTCAGTGTCACAGTGAGGGGTGTGGTGTGTGTCGGTGTCACAGTGAGGATGTGGGGTGTGTCAGTGTCACAGTGAGGGGTGTGGGGTGTGTCACTGTTTCAGTGAGGGGTGTGGGGTGTGTCAGTGTCACCGTGACGGGTGTGCCATATGTCAGTGTTACACTGAGGGGTGTTGGGTGTGTGAGTGCTACATACATGTATTTGGGTGTGTCAGTGTTACGGTGAGGGGTCTGGGGTGTGTCAGTGTTACAGTGAGGGGTGTGGGTTGTGTCAGTGTTACAGTGAGGGGTGTGGGGTGTGTCAGTGTTATAGCGAGGGGTGTGGGTTGTGTCAGTGTTACAGTGAGGGGTGTGGGGTGTGTCCCTGTCACAGTGAGGGGTGTGGGGTGTGTCAGTGTCACAGTGAGGGGTGTGTGGTGTGTCAGTGTTACAGTGAGGGGTGTGGGTTGTGTCAGTGTCACAGTGAGGGGTGTGGGTTGTGTCAGTGTTACAGTGAGCGGTGTGGGTTGTGTCGGTGTTACAGTGAGGGGTGTGAGGTGTGTCCGTGTCACAGTGAGGGGTGTGGGGTGTGTCAGTGTCACAGTGAGGGGTGTGTGGTGTGTCAATGTTACAGTGAGGGGTGTGGGTTGTGTCAGTGTTACAGTGAGGGGTGTGAGGTGTGTCAGTGTCACAGTGAGGGGTGTGGTGTGTGTCAGTGTTACAGTGAGGGGTGTGGGGTGTGGCAGTGTCACAGTCAGGGGTGTGGGGTGTGTCAGTGTCACAGTGAGGGGTGTGGGGTGCGTCAGTGTTACAGTGAGGGGTGTGGGGTGTGTCAGTGTCACAGTGAGGGGTGTGCGGTGTGTCAGTATTACAGTGAGTGTGTGGGTGTGTCGGTGTAATACTGAGGGGTGTGGGGTGCGTCAGTGTTACACTGTGATGTTTCAGGTGTGTCGGTATCCCAGTGAGGGGTCAGGGGAGTATCTGTGTCACAGTGAGAGGTGTGGGGTGTGTCGGTGTCATAGTGAGGGTGTGGGTGTGTCAGTGTCACAGTGAGGGGTGTGGGGAGTATCTGTGTCACAGTGAGGGTGTGGGGTGTGTCAGTGTCACAGTGAGGGGTGTGGGGTGTGTCGGTGTCACAGTGAGGGGTGTGGTGTGTGTCAGTGTTACAGTGAGGGTGTGGGGTGTGTCAGTGTTACAGTGAGGGTCTGGGTTGTGTTGGTGTTACAGTGAGGGGTGTGGGGTGTGTTACTGTTTCAGTGAGGGGTTTGGCGTGGGTCAGTATCACAGCGAGATGTGAGGGGTGTGTCAGTGTTACAGTGAGGGGTGTGGGGTGTGTCAGTGTTACAGTGAGGGGTGAGTCGGTGTCACAGTGAGGGGTGTGGGGTGTGTTGGTGTTACAGTGAGGGGTATGGGGTGTGTCAGTGCCACAGTGAGGGGTGTGGGTTGTGTCAGTGTCACAGTGAGGGGTTTGAGTTGTGTCAGTATCAAAGCGAGATGTGAGGGGTGTGTCAGTGTAACAGTGAGGGTGTGGGGTGTGTCAGTGTTACAGTGAGGGGTGTGGGGTGTATCGGTGTCACAGTAAGGGTGTGGAGTGTGTCAGTGTCACAGTGAGGGGTGTGAGGTGTGTCAGTCTCACAGTGAGGGGTGTGGGTGGTGTCAGTGTCACAGTGAGGGGTGTGGGGTGTGTCGGTGTCACAGTGAGGGGTATGTGGTGTGTCAGTGTCACAGTGAGGGGTGTGGGGAGTGGCTGTGTCACAGTGAGGGGTGTGGTGTGTGTCAGTGTTACAGTGAGGGGTGTGGGGAGTGGCTGTGTCACAGTGAGGGGTGTGGTGTGTGTCAGTGTTACAGTGAGGGGTGTGGGGTGTGTCAGTGTCACAGTGTGGTGTGTGGGGTGTGTCAGTGTTACAGTGAGGGGTGTGGGGAGTGGCTGTGTCACAGTGAGGGGTGTAGTGTGTGTCAGTGTCACAGTCATGTGTGTGTGATGTGTCAGTGTTACACTGAGGAGTGTGGGGTGTGTCAGTGTTACAGTCAGGGGTGTGGGATGTGTCAGTGTCACAGTGAGGGGTGTGGGGTGTGTCAGTGTCACAGTGAGGGGTGTGGGGTGTGTCAGTGTTACAGTGAGAGGTGTGGGGTGTTTCTGTTTCACAGTGAGTTTTGTGGGGTGTGATGGTGTCACAGTGAGGGGTGTGGGGTGTGTCAGTCTTACACTTATGGTTGTGGAATGTGTCGATGTTAGAATGAGGGGTGAGGGGAGTGTCTGTGTCATAATTAGGGGTGTGGGGTGTATCAGAGTCACCATGAGTGGTGTTGTGTGGGTCAGTGTTACAGTGAGGGGTGTGGGGTGTGTCAGTATTACAGTGAGGGTGTGGAGTGTGTCAGTGTCACAGTGAGGGGTGTGGAGTGTGTCAGTGTCACAGTGAGGGGTGTGGGTTGTGTCAGTGTTACAGTGAGGGGTGTGGGGTGTGTCAGTCTCACAGTGAGGGGTGTGGGTTGTGTCAGTGTCACAGTGAGGGGTATGGGGTGTGTCGAGATGACAGTGAGGGGTGTGGGGTGTGTCAGTGTGACAGTGAGGGGTATGGGGTGTGTCGGGGTCACAGTGAGGGGTGTGGGGTGTGTCAGTGTTACAGTGAGGGGTGTGGGGTGTTTCGGTCTTGCAGTGAGGGTGTGGGGTGTGTCAGTGTTATAGTGAGGGGTGTGGGATGTGTCAGTGTGACAGTGAGGGGTGTGGGGTGTGTCAGTGTCACAGTGAGGGGTGTGGGGTGTGTCAGTGTTACAGTGAGGTTTGTGGGGTATGTCAGTGTTACAGTGAGGGTGTGGGTTGTGTCAGTGTTACAGTGAGGGTGTGGGGTGTGGCAGTGTTATAGTGAGGGGTGTGGGATGTTTCAGTGTTACAGTAAGGGGTGTGGGGGTTGTGGGATGTGTCAGTGTTACAGTGAGGGTGTGGGGTGTGTCGGTGTCACAGTGAGGAATGTGGGGTGTGTCAATGTTACAGTGAGGTTTGTGGGGTGTGTCGGTGTTACAGTGAGGGTGTGGAGGGTGTCAGTGTTACAGTGAGTGGTGTGAGGTGTTTTGGTGTTACAGTGAGGGGTGAAGGGTGTGTTGGTGTCACAGTGAGGTGTGTGGAGTGTATCAGTGTACAGTGAGGGGTGTGGTGTGTGCCAGAGATACAGTGAGGGGTGTGGTGTGTGTCAGTGTCACAGTGATGTGTGTGTGATGTGTCAGTGTTACACTGAGGAGTGTTGGGTGTGTCATTGTTACAGTGAGGGGTGTGGGGTGTGTCGGTGTCACAGTGAGGGGTGTGGGGTGTGTCAGTGTTACAGTGAGGGTGTGGGGTCTGTCGGCGTCACTGTGAGGGGTGCGGGGTGTGTCAGTATCACAGTGTGGTGTGTGGGGTGTGTCCATGTCACTATGAGAGTGTCGGGTGTGTCAGTGTTACAGTGAGGGTGTGGGGTGTGTCGGTGTCAGAGTGAGGGTGTGCGGTGTGTCAGTGTTACAGTGAGGGCTGTGGGGTGTGTCAGTGTCACAGTGAGGGTGTGGGGTGTGTCAGTGTTACAGTGAGGGGTGTGAGGTGTGTTAGTGTCACAGTGACGGGTGTGGGCTGTTTCGGAGTTACAGTGAGGGCTGTGGGGTGTGTCAGTGTCACAGTGAGGGTGTGGGGTGTGTCAGTGTTACAGTGAGGGTGTGGTGTGTTTCACTGTTACAGTGAGAGGTGTGGGGTATGTCTGTGTCACAGTGAGGGGTGTGGGGTGTGTCACTGTTTCAGTGAGGCGTGTGGGGTGTGTCGGTGTTACAGTGAGGGGTGTGGGGTATGTCTGTGTCACAGTGAGGGGTGTGGGGTGTATCGGTGTCACAGTGAGGGTGTGTGGTGTGTCAGTGTCACAGTGAGGGTGTGTGGTGTGTCAGTGTCACAGTGTGGGGTGTGGGTTGTGTCGGTGTCACAGTGATGGGTGTGGAGTGTATCAGTGTCACAGTGAGGGGTGTGGGGTGAGTGGGTGTCACAGTGAGGGGTGTGGGGTGTATCGGTGTTACAGTGAGGGGTGTGGGGTGTGTCAGTGTTACAGTGAGTGGTGAGGGGTGTTTCAGTGTTACAGTGAGGGGTGTGGGGTGTGTCAGTATTACAGTGAGGGGTGTGGGGTGTGTCAGTGTTACAGTGAGGGTGTGGGGTGTGTCAGTGTTATAGTGAGGGGTGTGGGGTGTTTTGGTGTTACAGTGAGGGTGTGGGGTGTGTCAGTGTTACAGTAAGGGGTGTGGGGTGTTTCGGTGTTACAGTCAGAGGTATGGGGTATGTCAGTGTCACAGTGAGGGGTGTGGGGTGTGTCGGTGTCACAGTGAGGGGTGTGGGGTGTGTCAGTGTTACAGTGAGGGTGTGGGGTCTGTCGGCGTCACTGTGAGGGGTGCGGGGTGTGTCAGTGTCACAGTGTGGTGTGTGGGGTGTGTCCATGTCACTATGAGAGTGTCGGGTGTGTCAGTGTTACAGTGAGGGTGTGGGGTGTGTCGGTGTCAGAGTGAGGGTGTGCGGTGTGTCAGTGTTACAGTGAGGGCTGTGGGGTGTGTCAGTGTCACAGTGAGGGTGTGGGGTGTGTCAGTGTTACAGTGAGGGGTGTGAGGTGTGTTAGTGTCACAGTGACGGGTGTGGGCTGTTTCGGTGTTACAGTGAGGGCTGTGGGGTGTGTCAGTGTCACAGTGAGGGTGTGGGGTGTGTCAGTGTTACAGTGAGGGTGTGGGGTGTGTCACTGTTTCAGTGAGGCGTGTGGGGTGTGTCGGTGTTACAGTGAGGGGTGTGGGGTATGTCTGTGTCACAGTGAGGGGTGTGGGGTGTGTCACTGTTTCAGTGAGGGGTGTGGGGTGTGTCAGTATTACAGTGAGGGGTGTAGGGTGTGTTAGTGTCACAGTGAGGGGTGTGGGGTGTGTCAGTGTCACAGTGAGGGGTGTGGGGTTTGTCCGTGTCACAGTGAGGGGTGTGGGGTGTGTGTCAGTGTCACAGTGAGGGATGTGGGGTGTGTCAGTGTCACAGTTAGGGGTGTGGTGTGTTTCGGTGTCACAGTGAGGGGTGTGGGTGTGTCAGTGTCACAGTGAGGGGTGCGGGGTGTGTCATGTTACAGTGAGGGGTGTGGGATGTGTCAGTGTCACAGTGGGGGGTGAGGGGTGTGTCAGTGTCACAGTGAGGGGTGTGGGGTATGTCTGTCTCACAGTGAGGGGTGTGGGGTGTGTCACTGTTTCAGTGAGGGTTGTGGGGTGTGTCAGTATTACAGTGAGGGGTGTGGGGTGTGTTAGTGTCACAGTGAGGGGTGTGGGGTGTGTCGGTGTCACAGAGAGGGGTGAGGGGTGTGTCAGTGTCACAGTGAGTGTGTGGGGTGTGACAGTGTCACAGTGAGGGGTGTGGGGTGGGTCACTGTCACAGTGAGGGGTGTGGGGTGTGTCGGTGTTACAGTGAGGGGTGTGGGGTGTGTCGGTGTCACAGTGAGGGGTGTGGGGTGTGTCAGTGCCACAGTGAGGGGTGTGGTGTGTGTCGGTGTTACAGTGAGGGTGTGGGATGTGTCGGTGTTACAGTGAGGGGTGTGGGGTGTGTCAGTGTCACAGTGAGGGGTGTGGTGTGTGTCGGTGTCACAGTGAGGATGTGGGGTGTGTCAGTGTCACAGTGAGGGGTGTGGGGTGTGTCACTGTTTCAGTGAGGGGTGTGGGGTGTGTCAGTGTCACCGTGACGGGTGTGCCATATGTCAGTGTTACACTGAGGGGTGTTGGGTGTGTGAGTGCTACATACATGTATTTGGGTGTGTCAGTGTTACGGTGAGGGGTCTGGGGTGTGTCAGTGTTACAGTGAGGGGTGTGGGTTGTGTCAGTGTTACAGTGAGGGGTGTGGGGTGTGTCAGTGTTATAGCGAGGGGTGTGGGTTGTGTCAGTGTTACAGTGAGGGGTGTGGGGTGTGTCCCTGTCACAGTGAGGGGTGTGGGGTGTGTCAGTGTCACAGTGAGGGGTGTGTGGTGTGTCAGTGTTACAGTGAGGGGTGTGGGTTGTGTCAGTGTCACAGTGAGGGGTGTGGGTTGTGTCAGTGTTACAGTGAGCGGTGTGGGTTGTGTCGGTGTTACAGTGAGGGGTGTGAGGTGTGTCCGTGTCACAGTGAGGGGTGTGGGGTGTGTCAGTGTCACAGTGAGGGGTGTGTGGTGTGTCAGTGTCACAGTGAGGGGTGTGGGTTGTGTCAGTGTTACAGTGAGGGGTGTGAGGTGTGTCAGTGTCACAGTGAGGGGTGTGGTGTGTGTCAGTGTCACAGTGAGGGGTGTGGGGTGTGGCAGTGTCACAGTCAGGGGTGTGGGGTGTGTCAGTGTCACAGTGAGGGGTGTGGGGTGCGTCAGTGTTACAGTGAGGGGTGTGGGGTGTGTCAGTGTCACAGTGAGGGGTGTGCGGTGTGTCAGTATTACAGTGAGTGTGTGGGTGTGTCGGTGTAATACTGAGGGGTGTGGGGTGCGTCAGTGTTACACTGTGATGTTTCAGGTGTGTCGGTATCCCAGTGAGGGGTCAGGGGAGTATCTGTGTCACAGTGAGAGGTGTGGGGTGTGTCGGTGTCATAGTGAGGGTGTGGGTGTGTCAGTGTCACAGTGAGGGGTGTGGGGAGTATCTGTGTCACAGTGAGGGTGTGGGGTGTGTCAGTGTCACAGTGAGGGGTGTGGGGTGTGTCGGTGTCACAGTGAGGGGTGTGGTGTGTGTCAGTGTTACAGTGAGGGTGTGGGGTGTGTCAGTGTTACAGTGAGGGTCTGGGTTGTGTTGGTGTTACAGTGAGGGGTGTGGGGTGTGTTACTGTTTCAGTGAGGGGTTTGGCGTGGGTCAGTATCACAGCGAGATGTGAGGGGTGTGTCAGTGTTACAGTGAGGGGTGTGGGGTGTGTCAGTGTTACAGTGAGGGGTGTGTCGGTGTCACAGTGAGGGGTGTGGGGTGTGTTGGTGTTACAGTGAGGGGTATGGGGTGTGTCAGTGCCACAGTGAGGGGTTTGAGTTGTGTCAGTATCAAAGCGAGATGTGAGGGGTGTGTCAGTGTAACAGTGAGGGTGTGGGGTGTGTCAGTGTTACAGTGAGGGGTGTGGGGTGTATCGGTGTCACAGTGAGGGTGTGTGGTGTGTCAGTGTCACAGTGAGGGTGTGTGGTGTGTCAGTGTCACAGTGTGGGGTGTGGGTTGTGTCGGTGTCACACTGATGGGTGTGGAGTGTATCAGTGTCACAGTGAGGGGTGTGGGGTGTGTGGGTGTCACAGTGAGGGGTGTGGGGTGTATCGGTGTTACAGTGAGGGGTGTGGGGTGTGTCAGTGTTACAGTGAGTGGTGAGGGGTGTTTCAGTGTTACAGTGAGGGGTGTGGGGTGTGTCAGTATTACAGTGAGGGGTGTGGGGTGTGTCAGTGTTACAGTGAGGGTGTGGGGTGTGTCAGTGTTATAGTGAGGGATGTGGGGTGTTTTGGTGTTACAGTGAGGGTGTGGGGTGTGTCAGTGTTACAGTAAGGGGTGTGGGGTGTTTCGGTGTTACAGTGAGGGGTGTGGGGTGTGTCGGTGTTACAGTGAGCGGTGTGAGGTGTTTCGGTGTTACAGTGAGAGGTGTGAGGTGTTTCGGTGTTACACTGAGGGTGTGGGGTGTCTCAGTGTTACAGTGAGTGGTGAGGGGTGTTTCAGTGTTACAGTGAGAGGTATGGGGTATGTCAGTGTCACAGTGAGGGGTGTGGGGTGTGTCAGTATTACAGTGAGGGTGTGGAGTGTGTCAGTGTCACAGTGAGGGGTGTGGAGTGTGTCAGTGTCACAGTGATGGGTGTGGGTTGTGTCAATGTTACAGTGAGGGGTGTGGGGTGTGTCAGTATTACAGTGAGGGTGTGGAGTGTGTCAGTGTCACAGTGAGGGGTGTGGGTTGTTTCAGTGTCACAGTGAGGGGTATGGGGTGTGTCGGGGTCACAGTGAGGGGTGTGGGGTGTGTCAGTGTTACAGTGAGGGGTGTGGGGTGTTTCGGTCTTGCAGTGAGGGTGTGGGGTGTGTCAGTGTTATAGTGAGGGGTGTGGGATGTGTCAGTGTGACAGTGAGGGGTGTGGGGTGTGTCAGTGTCACAGTGAGGGGTGTGGGGAGTGTCAGTGTTACAGTGAGGTTTGTGGGGTATGTCAGTGTTACAGTGAGGGTGTGGGTTGTGTCAGTGTTACAGTCAGGGGTGTGGGGTGTGTCAGGATGACAGTGAGGTGTGTGGGGTGTGTCAGTGTTACAGTGAGGGGTGTGGGGTGTTTCGGTCTTGCAGTGAGGGTGTGGGGTGTGTCAGAGTCACAGTGAGGGGTATGGGGTGTGTCGGGGTCACAGTGAGGGTGTGGGGTGTGTCAGTGTTATAGTGAGGGGTGTGGGGTGTGTCAGTGTTACAGTGAGGGTGTGGGGTGTGGCAGTGTTATAGTGAGGGGTGTGGGATGTTTCAGTGTTACAGTAAGGGGTGTGGGGGTTGTGGGATGTGTCAGTGTTACAGTGAGGGTGTGGGGTGTGTCGGTGTCACAGTGAGGAATGTGGGGTGTGTCAATGTTACAGTGAGGTTTGTGGGGTGTGTCGGTGTTACAGTGAGGGTGTGGAGGGTGTCAGTGTTACAGTGAGTGGTGTGAGGTGTTTTGGTGTTACAGTGAGGGGTGAAGGGTGTGTTGGTGTCACAGTGAGGTGTGTGGAGTGTATCAGTGTACAGTGAGGGGTGTGGTGTGTGCCAGAGATACAGTGAGGGGTGTGGTGTGTGTCAGTGTCACAGTGATGTGTGTGTGATGTGTCAGTGTTACACTGAGGAGTGTTGGGTGCTTCATTGTTACAGTGAGGGGTGTGGGGTGTGTCGGTGTCACAGTGAGGGGTGTGGGGTGTGTCAGTGTTACAGTGAGGGTGTGGGGTCTGTCGGCGTCACTGTGAGGGGTGCGGGGTGTGTCAGTGTCACAGTGTGGTGTGTGGGGTGTGTCCATGTCACTATGAGAGTGTCGGGTGTGTCACTGTTACAGTGAGGGTGTGGGGTGTGTCGGTGTCAGAGTGAGGGTGTGCGGTGTGTCAGTGTTACAGTGAGGGCTGTGGGGTGTGTCAGTGTCACAGTGAGGGTGTGGGGTGTGTCAGTGTTACAGTGAGGGGTGTGAGGTGTGTTAGTGTCACAGTGACGGGTGTGGGCTGTTTCGGTGTTACAGTGAGGGCTGTGGGGTGTGTCAGTGTCACAGTGAGGGTGTGGGGTGTGTCAGTGTTACAGTGAGGGTGTGGTGTGTTTCACTGTTACAGTGAGAGGTGTGGGGTATGTCTGTGTCACAGTGAGGGGTGTGGGGTGTGTCACTGTTTCAGTGAGGCGTGTGGGGTGTGTCGGTGTTACAGTGAGGGGTGTGGGGTATGTCTGTGTCACAGTGAGGGGTGTGGGGTGTGTCACTGTTTCAGTGAGGGGTGTGGGGTGTGTCAGTGTCACAGTGAGGGATGTGGGGTGTGTCAGTGTCACAGTTAGGGGTGTGGTGTGTTTCGGTGTCACAGTGAGGGGTGTGGGTGTGTCAGTGTCACAGTGAGGGGTGTGGGATGTGTCAGTGTCACAGTGGGGGGTGAGGGGTGTGTCAGTGTCACAGTGAGGGGTGTGGGGTATGTCTGTCTCACAGTGAGGGGTGTGGGGTGTGTCACTGTTTCAGTGAGGGTTGTGGGGTGTGTCAGTATTACAGTGAGGGGTGTGGGGTGTGTTAGTGTCACAGTGAGGGGTGTGGGGTGTGTCGGTGTCACAGAGAGGGGTGAGGGGTGTGTCAGTGTCACAGTGAGTGTGTGGGGTGTGACAGTGTCACAGTGAGGGGTGTGGGGTGGGTCAGTGTCACAGTGAGGGGTGTGGGGTGTGTCGGTGTTACAGTGAGGGGTGTGGGGTGTGTCGGTGTCACAGTGAGGGGTGTGGGGTGTGTCAGTGCCACAATGAGGGGTGTGGTGTGTGTCGGTGTTACAGTGAGGGTGTGGGATGTGTCGGTGTTACAGTGAGGGGTGTGGGGTGTGTCAGTGTCACAGTGAGGGGTGTGGTGTGTGTCGGTGTCACAGTGAGGATGTGGGGTGTGTCAGTATCACAGTGAGGGGTGTGGGGTGTGTCACTGTTTCAGTGAGGGGTGTGGGGTGTGTCAGTGTCACCGTGACGGGTGTGCCATATGTCAGTGTTACACTGAGGGGTGTTGGGTGTGTGAGTGCTACATACATGTATTTGGGTGTGTCAGTGTTACGGTGAGGGGTCTGGGGTGTGTCAGTGTTACAGTGAGGGGTGTGGGTTGTGTCAGTGTTACAGTGAGGGGTGTGGGGTGTGTCAGTGTTATAGCGAGGGGTGTGGGTTGTGTCAGTGTTACAGTGCGGGGTGTGGGGTGTGTCCCTGTCACAGTGAGGGGTGTGGGGTGTGTCAGTGTCACAGTGAGGGGTGTGTGGTGTGTCAGTGTTACAGTGAGGGGTGTGGGTTGTGTCAGTGTCACAGTGAGGGGTGTGGGTTGTGTCAGTGTTACAGTGAGCGGTGTGGGTTGTGTCGGTGTTACAGTGAGGGGTGTGAGGTGTGTCCGTGTCACAGTGAGGGGTGTGGGGTGTGTCAGTGTCACAGTGAGGGGTGTGTGGTGTGTCAGTGTTACAGTGAGGGGTGTGGGTTGTGTCAGTGTTACAGTGAGGGGTGTGAGGTGTGTCAGTGTCACAGTGAGGGGTGTGGTGTGTGTCAGTGTCACAGTGAGGGTGTGGGGTGTGTCAGTGTCACAGTGAGGGGTGTGGGGTGTGTCAGTGTCACAGTGAGGGGTGTGTGGTGTGTCAGTGTTACAGTGAGGGGTGTGGGTTGTGTCAGTGTTACAGTGAGGGGTGTGAGGTGTGTCAGTGTTACAGTGAGGGGTGTGGTGTGTGTCAGTGTTACAGTGAGGGGTGTGGGGTGTGGCAGTGTCACAGTCAGGGGTGTGGGGTGTGTCAGTGTCACAGTGAGGGGTGTGGGGTGCGTCAGTGTTACAGTGAGGGGTGTGGGGTGTGTCAGTGTCACAGTGAGGGGTGTGCGGTGTGTCAGTATTACAGTGAGTGTGTGGGTGTGTCGGTGTAATACTGAGGGGTGTGGGGTGCGTCAGTGTTACACTGTGATGTTTCAGGTGTGTCGGTATCCCAGTGAGGGGTCAGGGGAGTATCTGTGTCACAGTGAGGGTGTGGGGTGTGTCAGTGTCACAGTGAGGGGTGTGGGGTGTGTCGGTGTCACAGTGAGGGGTGTGGTGTGTGTCAGTGTTACAGTGAGGGTGTGGGTTGTGTTGGTGTTACAGTGAGGGGTGTGGGGTGTGTCAGTGTTACAGTGAGGGGTGTGGGGTGTGTCAGTGTTACAGTGAGGGTGTGGGGTGTGTCAGTGTTACAGTGAGGGTCTGGGTTGTGTTGGTGTTACAGTGAGGGGTGTGGGGTGTGTTACTGTTTCAGTGAGGGGTTTGGCGTGGGTCAGTATCACAGCGAGATGTGAGGGGTGTGTCAGTGTTACAGTGAGGGGTGTGGGGTGTGTCAGTGTTACAGTGAGGGGTGTGTCGGTGTCACAGTGAGGGGTGTGGGGTGTGTTGGTGTTACAGTGAGGGGTATGGGGTGTGTCAGTGCCACAGTGAGGGGTGTGGGTTGTGTCAGTGTCACAGTGAGGGGTTTGAGTTGTGTCAGTATCAAAGCGAGATGTGAGGGGTGTGTCAGTGTAACAGTGAGGGTGTGTGGTGTGTCAGTGTCACAGTGTGGGGTGTGGGTTGTGTCGGTGTCACACTGATGGGTGTGGAGTGTATCAGTGTCACAGTGAGGGGTGTGGGGTGTGTGGGTGTCACAGTGAGGGGTGTGGGGTGTATCGGTGTTACAGTGGGGGGTGTGGGGTGTGTCAGTGTTACAGTGAGTGGTGAGGGGTGTTTCAGTGTTACAGTGAGGGGTGTGGGGTGTGTCAGTATTACAGTGAGGGGTGTGGGGTGTGTCAGTGTTACAGTGAGGGTGTGGGGTGTGTCAGTGTTATAGTGAGGGGTGTTGGGTGTTTTGGTGTTACAGTGAGGGTGTGGGGTGTGTCAGTGTTACAGTAAGGGGTGTGGGGTGTTTCGGTGTTACAGTGAGGGGTGTGGGGTGTGTCGGTGTTACAGTGAGGGGTGTGAGGTGTTTCGGTGTTACAGTGAGAGGTGTGAGGTGTTTCGGTGTTACACTGAGGGTGTGGGGTGTCTCAGTGTTACAGTGAGTGGTGAGGGGTGTTTCAGTGTTACAGTGAGAGGTATGGGGTATGTCAGTGTCACAGTGAGGGGTGTGGGGTGTGTCAGTATTACAGTGAGGGTGTGGAGTGTGTCAGTGTCACAGTGAGGGGTGTGGAGTGTGTCAGTGTCACAGTGAGGGGTGTGGGTTGTGTCAATGTTACAGTGAGGGGTGTGGGGTGTGTCAGTATTACAGTGAGGGTGTGGAGTGTGTCAGTGTCACAGTGAGGGGTGTGGGTTGTTTCAGTGTCACAGTGAGGGGTATGGGGTGTGTCGGGGTCACAGTGAGGGGTGTGGGGTGTGTCAGTGTTACAGTGAGGGGTGTGGGGTGTTTCGGTCTTGCAGTGAGGGTGTGGGGTGTGTCAGTGTTATAGTGAGGGGTGTGGGATGTGTCAGTGTGACAGTGAGGGGTGTGGGGTGTGTCAGTGTCACAGTGAGGGGTGTGGGGTGTGTCAGTGTTACAGTGAGGTTTGTGGGGTATGTCAGTGTTACAGTGAGGGTGTGGGTTGTGTCAGTGTTACAGTCAGGGGTGTGGGGTGTGTCAGGATGACAGTGAGGGGTGTGGGGTGTGTCAGTGTTACAGTGAGGGGTGTGGGGTGTTTCGGTCTTGCAGTGAGGGTGTGGGGTGTGTCAGAGTCACAGTGAGGGGTATGGGGTGTGTCGGGGTCACAGTGAGGGTGTGGGGTGTGTCAGTGTTATAGTGAGGGGTGTGGGGTGTGTCAGTGTTACAGTGAGGGGTGTGGGGTGTTTCGGTCTTGCAGTGAGGGTGTGGGGTGTGTCAGTGTCACAGTGAGGGGTGTGGGGTGTTTCGGTCTTGCAGTGAGGGTGTGAGGAGTGTCAGTGTTATAGTGAGGGGTTGTGGGATGTGTCAGTGTTACAGTGAGGGGTGTGGGGTGTGTCAGTGTTACAGTGAGGGGTGTGGGGGTGTGTCAGTGTTACAGTGAAGGGTGAGGGGTGTGTCGGTGTCACAGTGAGGAATGTGGGGTGTGTCAATGTTACAGTGAGGTTTGTGGGGTGTGTCGGTGCTACAGTGAGGGGTGTGGAGGGTGTCAGTGTTACAGTGAGTGGTGTGAGGTGTTTCGGTGTTACAGTGAGGGGTGAAGGGTGTGTTGGTGTCACAGTGAGGTGTGTGGAGTGTATCAGTGTACAGTGAGGGGGTGTGGTGTGTGTCAGAGATACAGTGAGGGGTGTGGTGTGTGTCAGTGTCCACAGTGATGTGTGTGTGATGTGTCAGTGTTACACTGAGGAGTGTTGGGGTGTGTCATTGTTACAGTGAGGGGTGTGGGGTGTGTTGGTGTCACAGTGAGGGGTGTGGGGTGTGTCAGTGTTACAGTGAGGGTGTGGGGTCTGTCGGCGTCACTGTGAGGGGTGCGGGGGTGTGTCAGTGTCACAGTGTGGTGTGTGGGGTGTGTCCATGTCACAGTGAGAGTGTCGGGTGTGTCAGTGTTACAGTGAGGGTGTGGGGTGTGTCGGTGTCAGAGTGAGGGTGTGCCGTGTGTCAGTGCAGTGTTACAGTGAGGGCTGTGGGGGTGTGTCAGTGTCACAGTGAGGGTGTGGGGGTGTGTCAGTGTTACAGTGAGGGGTGTGAGGTGTGTTAGTGTCACAGTGACGGGTGTGGGCTGTTTCGGTGTTACAGTGAGGGCTGTGGGGTGTGTCAGTGTCACAGTGAGGGTGTGGGGGTGTGTCAGTGTTACAGTGAGGGAGTGGGGTGTTTCACTGTTACAGTGAGAGGTGCGGGGGTATGTCTGTGTCACAGTGAGGGGTGTGGGGTGTGTCACTGTTTCAGTGAGGGGTGTGGGGTGTGTCGGTGTTACAGTGAGGGGGTGTGGGGTGTGTCGGTGTCAGAGTGAGGGTGTGCGGTGTGTCAGTGTTACAGTGAGGGCTGTGGGGTGTGTCAGTATCACAGTGAGGGTGTGGGGTGTGTCAGTGTTACAGTGAGGGGTGTGAGGTGTGTTAGTGTCACAGTGACGGGTGTGGGCTGTTTCGGTGTTACAGTGAGGGCTGTGGGGTGTGTCAGTGTCACAGTGAGGGTGTGGGGTGTGTCAGTGTTACAGTGAGGGTGTGGGGGTGTTTCACTGTTACAGTGAGAGGTGCGGGGTATGTCTGTGTCACAGTGAGGGGTGTGGGGTGTGTCACTGTTTCAGTGAGGGGTGTGGGGTGTGTCAGTGTCACAGTGACGGGTGTGCAATATGTCAGTGTTACACTGAGGGGTGTTGGGTGTGTGAGTGCTACATACATGTATTTGGGTGTGTCAGTGTTACGGTGAGGGGTCTGGGGGTGTGTCAGTGTTACAGTGAGGGGTGTGGGTTGTGTCAGTGTTACAGTGAGGGGTGTGGGGGTGTGTCAGTGTTATAGTGAGGGGTGTGGGTTGTGTCAGTGTTACAGTGAGGGGTGTGGGGTGTGTCCCTGTCACAGTGAGGGGTGTGGGGTGTGTCAGTGTCACAGTGAGGGGTGTGTGGTGTGTCAGTGTTACAGTGAGGGGTGTGGGTTGTGTCAGTGTCACAGTGAGGGGTGTGGGTTGTGTTAGTGTTACAGTGTGGGGTGTGAGGTGTGTCAGTGTCACAGTGAGGGGTGTGGGGTGTGTCAGTGTCACAGTGAGGGGTGTGTGGGTGTGTCAGTGTTACAGTGAGGGGGTGGTGGGTTGTGTCAGTGTTACAGTGAGGGGTGTGAGGTGTGTCAGTGTCACAGTGAGGGGTGTGGTGTGTGTCAGTGTTACAGTGAGGGGTGTGGGGTGTGGTAGTGTCCACAGTCAGGGGTGTGGGGGTGTGTCAGTGTCACAGTGAGGGGTGTGTCAGTGTCACAGTGAGGGGTGTGGGTGCGTCAGTGTTACAGTGAGGGGTGTGGGGTGTGTCAGTGTCACAGTGAGGGGTGTGGGGTGTGTCAGTATTACAGTGAGGATGTGGGTGTGTCGGTGTAATACTGAGGGGTGTGGGGTGCGTCAGTGTTACACTGTGATGTTTCAGGTGTGTCGGTATCCCAGTGAGGGGTCAGGGGAGTATTTGTGTCACAGTGAGAGGGTGTGGGGTGTGTCGGTGTCATAGTGAGGGTGTGTGTGTGTCAGTGTCACAGTGAGGGGTGTGGGGAGTATCTGTGTCACAGTGAGGGTGTGGGGTGTGTCAGTGTCACAGTGAGGGCTGTGGGGTGTGTCGGTGTCACAGTGAGGGGTGTGGTGTGTGTCAGTGTTACAGTGAGGGTGTGGGGTGTGTCAGTGTTATAGTGAGGGGTGTGAGGTGTGTTACTGTTTCAGTGAGGGGTTTGGCGTGGGTCAGTATCACAGCGAGATGTGAGGGGTGTGTCAGTGTTACAGTGAGGGGTGTGGGGTGTGTCAGTGTTACAGTGAGGGGTGTGTCAGTGTTATAGTGAGGGGTGTGGGGTGTTTTGGTGTTACAGTGAGGGTGTGGGGGTGCGTCAGTGTTACAGTAAGGGGGTGTGAGGAGTTTCGGGGTTACAGTGAGGGTGTGGGGTGTCTCAGTGTTACAGTGAGTGGTGAGGGGTGTTTTCAGTGTTACAGTGAGAGGTGTGGGGTATGTCAGTGTCACAGTGAGGGGTGTGGGCTGTGTGAGTATTACAGTGAGGGGTGTGGGGGTGTGTCGGTGTCACAGTGAGCGTGTGGGGGTGTTATAGTGTTATAATGAGGGGTGTGGGGTGCGTCAGTGTCACAGTGAGGGGTGTGGGGTGTGTTGGTGTTACAGTGTGGGGGTGTGTGGTGTGTCACTGTCACAGTGAGGGGTGTGGGGTGTGTCAGTGTTACAGTGAGGGGTGTGGGGGTGTGTCTGCGTCACAGTTAGGGGTGTGTGATGTTTCTGTGTCACTGTGGAGGTGTGTGGGGTGTGTCAGTATTACAGTGAGGGGTGTGGGGTGTGTCAGTGTTACAGTGACGGTGTGGGGGTGTGTCAGTGTTACAATGAGGGGTGTGGGGGTGTTTTGGTGTTACAGTGAGGGTGTGGGGTGTGTCAGTGTTACAGTGAGGGGTGTGGGGTGTGTCAGTGTTACAGTGAGGGGTCTGGGATGTGTCAGTGTCACAGGGAGGGGTATGGGGTGTGTCAGTGTCACAGTGAGGTGTGTGGGTTGTCTCAGTGTTACAGTGAGGGGTGTGGGTGGTTCGGTCTTGCAGTGAGGGGTGTGGGGTGTGTCTGCGTCACAGTTAGGGGTGTGTGATGTTTCTGTGTCACTGTGAGGTGTGTGGGGTGTGTCAGTATTACAGTGAGGGGTGTGGGGTGTGTCAGTGTTACAGTGACGGTGTGGGGTGTGTCAGTGTTACAATGAGGGGTGTGGGGTGTTTTGGTGTTACAGTGAGGGTGTGGGGTGTGTCAGTGTTTACAGTGAGGGGTGTGGGGGTGTGTCAGTGTTACAGTGAGGGGTCTGGGATGTGTCAGTGTCACAGGGAGGGGTATGGGGTGTGTCAGTGTCACAGTGAGGGGGTGTGGGTTGTCTCAGTGTTACAGTGAGGGGTGTGGGTGGTTCGGTCTTGCAGTGAGGGGTGTGGGGTGTGTCAGTGTCACAGTGAGGGGTGTGGGGTGTCTCAGTGAAACAGTGACGGGTGTGGGGTGTGTCGGTGTTCTTGAGCGGGGTGTGGGGTGTGTCAATTTCACAGTGAGGGGTGTGGGGTGTGTCAGTGTTACAGTGAGGGATGTGGGGTGTGTCAGTGTCGCAGTCAGGGGTGTGGGGTGTGTCAGTGTTACAGTGAGGGGTGTGGGGTGTGTCGGTGTCACAGTGAGGGTGTGGAGTGTGTCAGTGATACAGTGAGGGCTGTAGTGTGTGTCAGTGTCACAGTGAGGGGTGTGGGGTGTGTCAGTGTTACACTGAGGTGTGTGGGCTGTGTTAGTGTCACAGTGAGGGGTGTGGGGAGTGTCAGTGTCACTGTGAGGGGTGTGGGTTGTATCAGTGTCACAGTGAGGGCTGTGGGGTGTGTCAGTATCACAGTGAGGGGTGTGGGGTGTGTCAGTGTTACACTGAGGAGTGTTGGGTGTGTCAGTGTTATAGTGAGGGGTGTGGGGTCTGTCGGTGTCAATGTGAGGTGTGTGGTGTGTGTCAGTGTCACAGTGAGGGGTGTGGTGTGTGTCAGTGTCACAGTGTGGTGTGTGGGGTGTGTCCATGTCACAGTGAGAGTGTCGGGTGTGTCAGTGTTACACTGAGGTGTGTGGGCTGTGTTAGTGTCACAGTGAGGGGGTGTGGGGAGTGTCAGTGTCACCGTGAGGGGTGTGGGGTGTACCAGTGTTACAGTGACGGGTGTGTGGTGTGTCAGTATTACACTGAGGGTTGTGGGGTGTGTCAGTGTCACAGTGAGGGGGTATGGGGTGTGTCGGGGTCACAGTGAGGGGTGTGGGGAGTGTCTGTGTCACGGTGAGGGGTGTGGGGTGTGTCAGTGTTACAGTGAGGGGTGTGGGGTGTTTTGGTCTTGCAGTAAGGGTGTGGGGTGTGGCTGTGTTATAGTGAGGGGTGTGGGGGTGTGTCAGTGTTACAGTGATGTGTGTGTGATGTGTCAGTGTTACACTGAGGAGTGTGGGGTGTGTCAGTGTTACAGTCAGGGGTGTGGGATTGGTCAGTGTCACTATGAGGGGTGTGGGGTGTGTCAGTGTTACAGTGAGAGGTGTGGGGTGTTTCTGTTTCACAGTGAGGTTTGTGGGGTGTGATGGTGTCACAGTGAGGGGTGTGGGGTGTGTCAGTCTTACACTTATGGTTGTGGAATGTGTCGATGTTAGAATGAGGGGTGAGGGGAGTGTCTGTGTCATAATTAGGGGTGTGGGGTGTATCAGAGTCACCATGAGTGGTGTTGTGTGGGTCAGTGTTACAGTGAGGGGTGTGGGGTGTGTCAGTGTCACAGTGAGGGGTGTGGGGTGTGTCGGTGTTACAGTGAGGGGTGTAGGGTGTGTTAGTGTCACAGTGAGGGTGTGGGGTGTGTCAGTGTTACACTGAGGGGTGTGGGGTGTGTCACTGTTTCAGTGAGGGGTGTGGGGTGTGTCAGTATTACAGTGAGGGGTGTAGGGTGTGTTAGTGTCACAGTGAGGGGTGTGGGGTGTGTCGGTGTTACAGTGAGGGCTGTGGGGTGTGTCAGTGTCACCGTGACGGGTGTGCCATATGTCAGTGTTACACTGAGGGGTGTTGGGTGTGTGAGTGCTACATACATGTAATTGGGTGTGTCAGTGTTACAGTGAGGGGTGTGGGGTGCGTCAGTGTTACAGTGAGGGGGTGTGGGGTGCGTCAGTGTTACAGTGAGGGGGTCTGGGGTGTGTCAGTGTTACAGTGAAGGGTGTGGGGTGTGTCGGTGGCACAGTGAGGGTGTGGGGTGTGTCAGTGTCACAGTGAGGGGTCTGGGGTGTGTCAGTGTCACAGTGAGGGGTGTGGGGTGTGTCAGTGTTACAGTGAGGGGTGTGGGGTGTTTCGGTGTTACAGTGAGGGGTGAGGTGTGTGTCAATGTCACAGTGAGGGATGTGGGGTTTGTCAGTGTTACAGTGAGGGGTGTGGGGTGTGGTAGTGTCACAGTCAGGGGTGTGGGGTGTGTCAGTGTCACAGTGAGGGGTGTGGGGTGCGTCAGTGTTACAGTGAGGGGTGTGGGGTGTGTCAGTGTCACAGTGAGGGGTGTGGGGTGTGTCAGTATTACAGTGAGGGGTGTGGGATGTGTCGGTGTAATACTGAGGGGTGTGGGGTGCGTCAGTGTTACACTGTGATGTTTCAGGTGTGTCGGTATCCCAGTGAGGGGTCAGGGGAGTATTTGTGTCACAGTGAGAGGTGTGGGGGTGTGTCGGTGTCATAGTGAGGGTGTGTGTGTGGTCAGTGTCACAGTGAGGGGTGTGGGGAGTATCTGTGTCACAGTGAGGGTGTGGGGGTGTGTCAGTGTCACAGTGAGGGCTGTGGGGTGTGTCGGTGTCACAGTGAGGGGTGTGGTGTGTGTCAGTGTTACAGTGAGGGTGTGGGGTGTGTCAGTGTTATAGTGAGGGGTGTGGGGTGTGTTACTGTTTCAGTGAGGGGTTTGGCGTGGGTCAGTATCACAGCGAGATGTGAGGGGTGTGTCAGTGTTACAGTGAGGGGTGTGGGGGTGTGTCAGTG